>NC_091537.1:46681590-46984621 GCF_042242935.1 Bactrocera oleae | reverse complement strand
ATTTAAATTTGTACTACTCAATTGCATATTTTCTCCATTTCTTTGTCTCTGTACTCTCCTTGAAAGCGATTTACGGTAACGAACAAACAAATTATGTTCACACTTTGTTAACAAATTGAAAGTAAAAACAAAAAAAACTCACCAATTATAAAAGCAGTAATGGGATATCGTCAACACACACGGGGAAATTATCGCTTTAAAGTATTAAAGTATAAAATATATTAAAGTTGTCAACTCAATTTTCGTTAAAAGTTGCAACAAACCAACCGCATGCAAAGAAAACGAGAAAAAATTCAATCACTTCCAATTTCGTTGTTGTTGTTGATATTGTCGATTCAACTAACTACATAAAATTGACTATGGAAAAAAAATTTTCAAAAAATTAACTATCACACAATGCACTTGAAATTAATCCAAAAATTCCTAACTAACCAAAATATAACGATATCATTCGTTATTTCCACTTCAATGTGGTTTTGTTTTTACAAACAATACTTGAAAGTGGAGGAAGAAAATCGCAACCACAAATCCGTTGTAAACGATACACAATTGTCCGATGTATAATACTTATGTATTCTCTTGAAAATAACATCGACCATGAAAACGCGCCAGTCGCTAAGAATTGTATTAGGACGACTTACGTTTGTTCTGTTCTGCTGTGCGGCACGCTCGTATAGGCGACGATGATGCTGTGATGTGTATATCCGCCCGCGCATAGGTTCTCTGCTATTTAACTCGCGGCGTGACTGCAGTATAGATCGGCTTGCTAAATTCAGCCAAGCTGTGTGTTGCTTGCTAGCGTATTCGCTACATGTTACTTTGGGATGGCATGTGTTGCTAGAATTAGCGTGCTTTTCTCGTTGTAGCCGAATACTTGTTGTGTTGTTTACGTGGCATGGTTTTACCGTTATGTATGAATCCTTGTGGTGTTTTCAGCTGCATGTCTTGTATACTTTTTTTTTTTTTTTTTTGTGTTCGGAGGGGGAATCTTCTAAGATATCGTCATTTTTGCGGACGACATGCACGATTCGAGTTGTCCGCTAATGGTGCACCTCATTCGGGACCACGCCCATCCAGACTTGCGGAACAACGCGCCTACGTACTAAACCCTTAACTCCATCATCAGTGCTAGTAAACGGCCCACGGAACTGCCGTTAGGCATTACATCGTGAGGCCAAGCTTAGCCATCTGGCTCGTCAGTCATTCCTTTTTGGCATCTCTCTCGATCATCCTTCTGCTTTCGCTCCGTTGCCACTCTTTCCTTCTAAGTTCTTGCAGAACTATCGCAGACCACATCCTCACTCGATCCCACACCAGTTTCGACTTAATCATGTGCCGCACAATGTTATCTGGCGTCACTCGTTCCGCTATTAGCTTCTCCACATTTCCTCTCTAATTTCCATACCTCGAGCAGGAGAAGAAAATGCGCAGCGCGTTTTCCCCGCTACTGTCACAGAAGGAACAATTTCGTAGAGCCAGAACACCACCTTTGGTGAGTGTCCCCACCTTTTCCCTATAGCTCTCTTGCAGCAATATAAGGCGAACAATGCCTTCTTGACTCTCTCAACATTATCATTAACTTCAATTAAATTTAAATTTGTACTACTCAATTGCATATTTTCTCCATTTCTTTGTCTCTGTACTCTCCTTGAAAGCGATTTACGGTAACGAACAAACAAATTATGTTCACACTTTGTTAACAAATTGAAAGTAAAAACAAAAAAAACTCACCAATTATAAAAGCAGTAATGGGATATCGTCAACACACACGGGGAAATTATCGCTTTAAAGTATTAAAGTATAAAATATATTAAAGTTGTCAACTCAATTTTCGTTAAAAGTTGCAACAAACCAACCGCATGCAAGGAAAACGAGAAAAAATTCAATCACTTCCAATTTCGTTGTTGTTGTTGATATTGTCGATTCAACTAACTACATAAAATTGACTATGGAAAAAAAATTTTCAAAAAATTAACTATCACACAATGCACTTGAAATTAATCCAAAAATTCCTAACTAACCAAAATATAACGATATCATTCGTTATTTCCACTTCAATGTGGTTTTGTTTTTACAAACAATACTTGAAAGTGGAGGAAGAAAATCGCAACCACATATCCGTTGTAAACGATACACAATTGTCCGATGTATAATACTTATGTATTCTCTTGAAAATAACATCGACCATGAAAACGCGCCAGTCGCTAAGAATTGTATTAGGACGACTTACGTTTGTTCTGTTCTGCTGTGCGGCACGCTCGTATAGGCGACGATGATGCTGTGATGTGTATATCCGCCCGCGCATAGGTTCTCTGCTATTTAACTCGCGGCGTGACTGCAGTATAGATCGGCTTGCTAAATTCAGCCAAGCTGTGTGTTGCTTGCTAGCGTATTCGCTACATGTTACTTTGGGATGGCATGTGTTGCTAGAATTAGCGTGCTTTTCTCGTTGTAGCCGAATACTTGTTGTGTTGTTTACGTGGCATGGTTTTACCGTTATGTATGAATCCTTGTGGTGTTTTCAGCTGCATGTCTTGTATACTTTTTTTTTTTTTTTTTGTGTTCGGAGGGGGAATCTTCTAAGATATCGTCATTTTTGCGGACGACATGCACGATTCGAGTTGTCCGCTAATGGTGCACCTCATTCGGGACCACGCCCATCCAGACTTGCGGAACAACGCGCCTACGTACTAAACCCTTAACTCCATCATCAGTGCTAGTAAACGGCCCACGGAACTGCCGTTAGGCATTACATCGTGAGGCCAAGCTTAGCCATCTGGCTCGTCAGTCATTCCTTTTTGGCATCTCTCTCGATCATCCTTCTGCTTTCGCTCCGTTGCCACTCTTTCCTTCTAAGTTCTTGCAGAACTATCGCAGACCACATCCTCACTCGATCCCACACCAGTTTCGACTTAATCATGTGCCGCACAATGTTATCTGGCGTCACTCGTTCCGCTATTAGCTTCTCCACATTTCCTCTCTAATTTCCATACCTCGAGCAGGAGAAGAAAATGCGCAGCGCGTTTTCCCCGCTACTGTCACAGAAGGAACAATTAGTACTGTCATCATGGCCGTATTTGTGGAGGTATTCTCTGAAACAACCGTGCCCCGTCAAAAACTGCGTCAGGTAGAAATTCGTTTCTCCATGCTTCCTTTCTACCCATGCTTGCACGCTTCCAATAAGCCTGTGGGTCCATCTTTCCTTCGTTGCTGTGTCCCATCGTTTCTGCCATTCATTGATGCTTATTTGTCTTTCGTCTTTCCGCTCTGCAACCGTTAGTCGCCTTCCTAAACTTTTGGATCTATCGTAAACTCTTTTTCATTTCCATGGCCAATATGTCCGGTGGTATAATACCCGCTGCCTGGTGAGATACTGTGCGGAATGCGCAGATGACTCTAGTGGCACTGAGCCGAATTACGGATTTCGCCTTCTTGACAAAGGATTTATTCCGCAGTGCTGGTCCCCATATGGGCGCTGCGTACATCAATATAGATTGGCTCACCTTGGCCAATAGCACACGCCTTTTCTGACTTGGCCCCTATGTTGGCCACTATCCTCGCTAGTGCCGCCACTACCCGAGCCGCACACACACAGACTTTGTCAATGTGCGTCTTATAATTAAGTCTAGTGTCAATAAGTACCCCTAGGTACTTCAATGACTGCTTAGTCGTGATACTATAGCCGTCGATATTAAGGGTGATACCTTCCAGCTTCTTCCTGCTTGTAATCAGTACTGCTTCAGTTTTTTGTCCCGCAACTGGAGGTTTGTTGCTGCAAACCAATCTTTGATTTTTGTTGCCGTCTGATTACATAGGTTCTGGATTTGATCCAGTTCCTTTGCTACCACTATTACCGCAATGTCATCCGCGTATCCTATGATCTGCACTTCCTTCGGTAGTGGCAGGCACAGCACACCGTCGTAGAGTACATTCCACAACAGTGGGCCAAGCACAGAACCCTGTGGTACTCCACCCGATACCGTATACTTTTTCGGTCCGTCATCGGTATCGTACAGCAACTGTCGATCTGACAGGTAGCTGGCTACAATTTTCACTAGATAAGCCGGTGTTGCCTTACGTTCCAGGGCGCTTATTATATGAGGCCAATAAGCCGAGTTAAACGCATTTTGTACATCAAAGGTTACCACTGGTAGACTTCCGCTTCCGAAATCCGTATTTATTTTCGGAGAGGCCCTGGTACTCTTTTTCTAAGTGCGATTCTAATCGTACACAGATAATCCGCTCTAGTATTTTGCCAAGCGTATCCAGCATACAAAGAGGTCGATAAGAGTTGGGCTCGCCAGTTGTTTTATTAGGCTTCTGTAATAAGACAAGTCGCTGCCTTTTCCAAATTTTCGGGAAACAACTTTCCTGAAGCATTGTGTAAATAATTCTGTAAATGGCTTCGCATTATGATTGATGGCAATCTTTAAGACCTTGTTTGGGATGCCGTCCAGGCCTGGCGCTTCAGCATTACCAAATCTCTGTGCCGCTTGAGCCACATCCACATCGTTGACTGTTTTGATATCCATTTCAACATGTCCCTCTGCTTGAGCCTGTAGTTTTCTTGTGACTGTGACGGGAATAAGGTTTCCACGATGATTTTCAATAGCTTGGGGCAGGTCGGTGTTTGCACTTTGCCGACTTTGAATTTTGACATTACTATCTTGTAAGCATCGCCCCACGGATTTTCGTCGATTTTTCCGCAAAGTTCTTTGAAGCAGCATGCTTTACTCTTTTTCATTGCTTTTTTAAGGGCGTTGCGCTTCCTTTTGTAGCGTTCGCGTAGTTCCGTATGCTCCGTTGATCCCCGATTGCTTTGGCAGCCCCTCCTCGCTTTATGACATTCATTTCTTAAGGTATTGATTTCATTACTCCACCTGTATACGGGTTTTCTGTATGGTCCGCTCTTCCTTCTGCACATAGAAGCGTCGCATGCTTTGCTAATGTGTCTTACCAGCATCTCCGCCTGTCGATCTGCGTCTTCCGCGCAACTCATGTTGCCGTCTAGCAATAGCTTAAATATTTCTTCGTCTAAGGTTTCGACCTTCCACCCTTTCCTTTGTACCCGTTTTGCGAGCGTTCTACTTCGATTTTGGGTGGTTGGGTGCCCGATTTCAAACATAATAGCTTGATGGTCACTGTGAGTGTAGAGGTCGCACACCTGCCAGCTTGCTGTCCGCATCAGGGAACTCCTAACGAAAGTTATATCTATAATAGAGCCACGATCGTTTTTCTCGAAGGTGTTTTTGTTTCCGGTATTTAGCAACACCATGTCTAGCAACGAGAACGCCTTTAGCAGCGCATCTCCACGTCTGTTTGTAGAGATGCTACCCCACTCCATCGCCCATGCATTGAAATCGCCTGCGACCACGTTCATTGTGGTAGTTAATGCTTCTCTCACCAGTTCATCCAATATTCTTTCAAAATCATTTTGACATACGCTTGGTGGGATATAGCAACTGCAAAAGTTGATCCCACAGATTTTTGCTCGAGTGTAGAATGATTTCCCTAACAGCGGCTTGTCTTGGAAAGCTTTTCCTCCACATGCCCATAAGGCAGCTTTGTTCGTGCAATCGGAGATCCAGTTCCCGTCGCTTATGTTTTTGTACTGTTCACTAAGTAAGGCCAAATCCACTTTCTTTTCGTATACCGTCTGTTTAAGGAGCTCCTGAGCAGCTTCGCAGTGGTTAAAGTTCAGTTGCATGACTCTCATTTTTTGTTATTTTTTTTTTATATAAACACCTGAAACATCTCCTCAGGTTCTCCTTCGGTCTTATTCCGCCCACTACCCACTACTACTTGATTTTATATGCGTCCAGGAGCGTCCTTGCCTCCCACGCGGGTAGGCTTATGACCGCAGTTTGTGTTCCTCGGTACGCCGCCCTGATGCTCCTAATCGAGTTTGTGTCAAACTGCTTCATCTCTATTATCTGACTGCGTATGGCCTCGGCTATGTCCTCTTTGCTAGTGATTTCGTCCATGTTTCGAATTTCTACCAGTGTTTCATGGGTTAGTGCTTTTATCTGCGCGTGATTTCCCAGCACTTTCCCTATTTCAATCTTGAAATCTCCCGTGGTCTTCATTTGAGCCTCCGTTAGTTCCAGCAAAATTTGTCCTTTGGCCGTTTTTCTAATTTTTGACACATTTTCCCCCAGTTTCTGCAGTGTGTCATTTGTCTTGAGCGTCCTTAAAATCTCGCTGTAGGACATATCACCGGTTGTCTCAATGATTATGGCATCGGGACGAGGTGGCGGTTTGTGCGGCGTCTTTTTCAGTGGCTTGCGTTTGACTGTAATCCAACCATTTTGTCAGCGCTTCCTTGTGAGACATTTTATATATTTCTCTTTGGCTCTGTCCTTCGCTTCGGCTGTATTTCGTCTTGGGGCCTCTTTGGTGCCGCCTCGGTAGTTGTTGGCATGGCAAGGGCACTTGGTCTTGTTTTCACTGTGCTCCTCCTGAGCACTTGCGTTCAGTTTGGATATCAAGCCGAGAAGGTCCCTCATGTTGTTGTTTATGGAACGCTGTGGTGGACGCATAATTTCGATCAACTTCTTGATGGCATCTCCTAGTTCCGTCATATAGTCTCCACAAGATTGTACCGCTTTCGTCAGAGGCGTGGTATCGCACAACGCTGGTGGCGACGACCTCGCTCTCGCTGGTTTCTCAATGACGAGGGTCTTGACTGGGGACCTGCCCAATTTTGGTGCGCGTTTAAAGGGGACACATCGGCAGAGCAAGCTCACATCATCCTCATCATCCCGTCAGCAGAGAACTTGCTGGCGGCATTTCGAGGGACTCCCAATGCGCCGCGCCGTGTACCTGTCTGTTCATATTGACAGCCGCACCTAACATGGTGAACAGACGCTGACCAGAAAGCCGCCAAATTGTGGGTCCGTCGCGCCTGGATTTTCATATTTCTCGTTATGCCCATGCATGATGGGAGGGACACATATTTCTATGAGGCGGTGTCTATTCGCCACAGTCACAGGAGCTTCAGCGGATCTGCTAGCTTTTTATACCGCATCCTCCACTCCTGCCGCTCATCGTCGGGGATTGCTTATTCGTTTTAACTTATTTCGCAACTGACCTGCTACTACAGGCCGTTCGGCTATCCACGACCTGCCGACCCCCCCGGTAGCTTAGAGCCCAGCTAGAGAGTCCAGAGCAAACCCAACCGGGTCTTGTATACTTATTGTGTTGTATTTGTTTAACAGATTGTGTCTTCATTCGTTGTGTGCGCTCAATTCCATATGGATATTTAGATCTCACACTCCCTCTTCTCCCCACTTCGGTAAGTTTTGCATGAGATGAAATACTCCCTTTTCCAAGATTTACATTTCTTAATTATTTTTTCCTTTTTCTATACTTTTCTTTCCTTTTTTGCTTTCTTTAAATTCTTAATAATATTTTTTTCTCACATCTTTATCTCACAATTTGTTTTTGATTTACATAATTTTTTTTCATATTGCGGTACTGTTAAAAACTACTAAAGCGCGATAAATCAAGCACTAAACAGGCCAGAGACATTAAATTTTATCTCTGGGATGGTATGAGATGACTTTATAGGAACCGCGTTCAAAATTAGACAGTGGGCGTTGCACAGCCCACTTTTAAGTGAAAACCCATATCTTGGGATTTGCTTAACCGCTTTCAACCAAATTCGGTGCATAACGTTCTTTTCATATTTCTATGTTATAGTGCGAAAATGGGCGAAATCGGACTACAACCACACCTACTTCCCTTATAACACCATTTTAAATTCCATCTGATTCTTTCACTTTCCACTATGCATATCAAGCAACAATGATTATATCGGGGTAAAACTTTGCGTGAATAATACGTTTAAACCGAAAACTGTCTAAATCGAACCAAAGCTGTTCAACCCCCAAAGTACTAAATATGTGGACCCCAGTGCCTATAGTTGATCTTTTACCGAAAAAATCAGTCAATCCACAAAGAAATCTCAAATGAATATACCCTTTGACTTTGCGAGAGTATAAAATGTTCGGTTACATCCGAACTTATCCCTTCCTTACTTGTTTTTTGTTTCCATTTGAATAAAAGTGCTGCAGAGTCGCATCAAATGATTGTCGAGGCATTTGGTGATCATGTTATTTCAGAAGCAACATGCGAAAGATGGTTTCAACGGTTCAGAGATAATGATTTTGATGTGAGAAATGAAGAACGTGGAAGGCCAGCAAAAAAAGTTTGAAGACGCTGAACTGCAAGAAATATTGGATGAAGATGAGATTTTGAGTCAAAAGCAAATGTCAACCATGTTAAATGTTGCACAACAAACAATTTCAGACCGTTTTAAAGGTATGGAGAAAGATCCAAAAGTGTGGAAAATGGGTGCCAGGAGAAAATTATGGGATAATCTGAGATAACCTTCAACATCGACTGCAATAACAGATCAATTCGGTAAGAATCTGTTTAGTGTAATCAAAAGGGTGCGGTATATCATGAGCTTCTAAAAAGTGGTGAAACTGTTAATACTAATCGCTATGGGCATTAAATGATCAATTTGAACCATGCATTGGTCGAAAGGCGACCAGAATGGGCCAATAGAGACGGCAAATTTTGTTACACGACAAAGCACCTGCACACAAAGCAAAATCGGTTGAGGATACAATCGAAGTACTTGTCTGGGAGCTGCTACCCCACCCGCCGTATTCGCCAGACACGCATTTGCTGAGCTGCACTTCGATTCCTAAGCAGAAGTCGAAAATTAGGTGTCTGATTGGTTTGTTCCAAAAGGATAACATTTCTATGGGTATGTTATCCATAAATTGCCAGAAAGGTAGACAAATAGTGTAAAAAGCAGTGGTCAATACTTAAATATTTTTTTTTGCTTTCTCATTCAAAATTATTATTTCATTTTCTTAAAAAAAAGAGTAACAACGTTTAAGTTTCCGAATATAATGTAAATATTCCTTTGAAATCGAGCGCTCTTGCAACCAGAAAGGAATTTCAAAAGAAAAAGGAATGTCGAATTGCGTGCCAACGAGCTGTTACGGAAAAGAACTCTAAGCATGCGATACGAGCACTAGCGGCACGGACTCCTCATATTTTCTCGTCGTCCCTCCGCCTACGAAAACCGGTTTTTTGCGGCAATAAGAGACCTTGTCTGAACAAGCACATACATAGCTCATGACGATTGACCAGTTTTACGTCGTCACAATTCCAGTTTTGTGAACTGATTTCCCCACGCATTCATAATAATCAAACTATCTGTAGGTAAGCTAACCACAACTTGTTGAAAACGGTTCTGTCACTAAAAGCTATCATCCAGTTAAGCTACCAGCGGTTAGGGATAATATTAAATATTTCCTAGACATATAGCGGGAGTATGATACTGCACTGTGAATAATTCTTCAAAATAAAAAGACGGATCACTTTTAATCAAGTAGAAGTTTTCATGTTGTTCCTTTTGCGCATAGTTCTTCATTAAATAAAAAATGAAAAAAAAATGTTTAAGCGATTAAGCAAATTGAATTTGTCTAAGAAAATTATTTGTATTTTTTACAAACATTGCTTTTTGAAAAAATTACTAATATCAAATATAAGAGGACATTTTCACTCATAATCGTACTGCATATAAGCGAAATCGATTCGGTTTGTTTAAAGGATATAAATACATATGTACCGTGGTCGTGTAAAAAGTAATAATAACAATAACCCTCGAAATTGAAAAATCGTCAAAGTTGTATATTTTAGTTATAGGGTAGAACCAAAAAACGTTTATTGTACAAGAAAAGCTCGACCATTGAAAAGTACAAAAAGTACAAGTACACTTGGGACATTTTATCTCATATGTGATATGAACTCAACCGAAGGTGCTAACCTTGATAATATTGGGTATATGAGAATAGCACCAAACAAATAATCAGAAGTTATGATATTAGTCATTATTCATATTCAGTGATAAACCATCTTATGCTTGAGAGATCCACTTTGAGCCGGTTTCCTAATACTCGGTTAATATTGCTCTTGACCTCTGGTAGCTCAACTCGACGATAGGTTTAACTGACAGACAGTTTAATTATTGTTAATGTGTGTGGAAGACAGTTCACAAAACTTGCATTGTGAATACGCAAAAGCTATATAAACGTCATGGGCCATGTAAATTAATTTAAAAAAAAAGAGCAACAATAAAAGATATACTGGGGTGTAGTGGAATCCAATACAGATTTGCTTAGCTGTCAGAATTGCAAATTAGTTCTGATCTTCAATGGTGTCGCAGAATCTGATTGGGGACTGCTACATGTTTAATATGTATTGACCGCGATACAGGTTCGCGATATTTATAGGACGTCCTTACAAGACGGATGTAACCAATTTACCACTACATTTGTAAAATTTCCTTTCGTCCACTACTACATATTCGAAACTAACTTTTTGTTTTTAAACGGAAAATTCTGTTGTAAGAGTAGCAACATTCATCATGTATAATTTATCAATGCGTAAGAATGAGATGCACAAATAAATTAATCATATTCCATCGACAATGGCCGACATTATTTGGAGAAAATTTTTGACGTAAGCGCTATTTTTTTGATATGCTCGATAAATTTTATATTATTTTATTTTGTTTTGTAGATTCAAAAGACGTTTACAAAGAAGATAAGTTTTTGAATTTTATGTTTTTCTTAAAGAATTGATTAAATATAATTGCAGAGAGAGAAAAACTCTCAATGTGCTGCCCGAGCTGGAAATCGATTGATATTTTTCTCAATGATGATTCCAAGGTAGGTTGCCTTAAGGTTGGAAAGACGAATTACTTACATTGTCTTGCCTCCTCTAGGTTGTATTGCCTTGTAATTTGCAACGCATGATTTAGAACGCGCGAAAGATTTTCCATATCAATAAGCGCATGTCCACAGATCTGTCGCCGCTATGAGTAATTAACGACGTACTCAATTTCTTGCAGGGCTGTGTCATTGTTGTGGGCAACGTCCATCTTTCGAAACAGGCCAATGAGACACTCAACACTTTCCATTTAGCTGGTGTGTCGTCAAATAACGTTACACTGTTGCTACGTATCAAACTGAAATATTCCAAGTGTTAAGCGTAGAGGTAGTGCGCAAATCGCTTAAGACGGAAATTAATGGTATGCTGTAGATCTACGGCCTTGCTATGTAATAGCAGCTTACTGATTACAAGTAAGTTAATTATAGAACTCTTTTAGATGTTATACCTATATAATTGAGGCCATACATCGGCATTATATATATATAATATATAACTAGGGTCGCTAGTGGTCGAAATTCAAGCAATAAAAAATACAATTTATTAACAACGTTAATAGTATTTAAATTTTATTAAAGAATTTGAAAAAATGTTGAGCAAAATCTAAAGAAATTTGTAGAAAACAATTTACAGAAGTAAATTAAAAAAAATATTAAATTTATAATTCATTCTCGTATAAAATCATATGTTCGGTTTCTGATTTTGGCTTAATTCTTGCTTGAATGAACAATCGAATCCAATCGGCTTATTTGAATTCGTCGTCATATGTGGCCACGTATGCATCTGCGAAAGGATACTAAAATAATACAACGGATAACCAAGAGCTGACTCTTTCGATGGTTGTACAAAATCCTTTGGAAATTCTTTCGAACATTTTCCATCTTGCATACATACAGAGCTTGGATTTAAACCAGCGGATGGACCGTGGATCATGTGTTTGGCAACACATTCATGTAATTTTGGCTGTAAATTTTTATGCGGCATCTCTGCAATTTTATCAATATCAGCACTCCCGAAAATTTTGTAATTTTCACATAAAGGGTGCGTTCGAGATGGCAATCACGACAGCAGTGTTGCCAATTTGTCAAAGTATCACGTTTTGCGTGAATTTCTGGCAACACTTGTATCACGTTTTACTGATGAAATGAGATGATTCATTAGGATAAATATTAATTACAATATCCGGCCAATTCGAATTGCAAGTCATTGTAACAAAAAGCGATTGCTTGTCGAAGTTTAATACATATTCCTCGGAGAATCAGTGAAGGATGAAGGCAACATCACTTTATGACCAAAGCTAACATCTTCTACTTGATTCGTTTGCAAAAAATCAGTCATATTGTTATACACATCTGCCCTTAAATTCACTTGATTTTATCTTATAAAATGTAGTCGACATCCTTCTATTCTCACATATGTACATATCAACAATGTAGTGCAAAAATAGTTACTGGGATTTATGCAAAATGCTAAATTGATTGTTGCACGTTATGCGATATGGATCCAAAGCAGAATCTAATACTGATACATTCTTAACCACACCATTTATTTTTGAAAAATATCTTATATTTCTCCCAAATGGTGGTTCACCATTTACAGTCATAAATAAACAACATCAGTTTGAGTTGCATCTTTATGTCTTCGTATAGCTGTGTCACGATTCACGGCATACAAATCTCTTTCTCTGCATTGCATACTCTATCACAATGTCTCTTCATTGTACGAAATGAAGGAATACATTCTCTCCAGTTTAACAGAAATTTGTCTCCTTAAAACAGCGCCGCAAGTTTTATTTGATTTCTCTCGCATTCTATATTGAAAAGCCTGTCACATTAGTCACAAATGCTGTGACAATGGGGCTGTTCTTTGATAAAATATATCGTGAACTTTGACATGGTAAATTACTCTTAAAATTGTGTCAGAAATATTAGCTTCCGAACTGACCATAGCATAGTCCGAATGTTAGCTTTGAATGTTGTCGAAATAATTTTTTTTTCATATTTCTATCATTTGATTTGAGACCGTCATATTATGAATTAAAAAAATCATTATGTGTTATAATTGGAAGATGAACTTTACTCTTATGACAACAATTTGTTTCACTCATTGTAGACTCTGAACCAATATGATAGGGATTAAAATTAGACGACACTTCAACCAATGTACATTTGAACGAACTTCGCAAAGGAATTGAATTATTTTCAACATTACCATTAGGTTAGGTTAGGTTAGGTTAGAGGGTCGATCCCCAGAAGGATCACACTTGGACAGCTTAAACGCCGGTCCGTTGTGGTACCCAAAACTCCTCTGAGCCGGATCAATAGACCCTTACATGCCGCAAAGCGCTTTGTGCCTATGACAAACTTGTTGAGACGGCCTATATCCATTTCGGACAAATCTTCTGGTCCGCCTAAAGTGTGATTGCCGAGATGTTTCATTCTCAGCCTAGCAAAAGCCGGACAGTGGAGGAGAAAGTGCCGGGATGTTTCCACATCACCCTCCTCCATACAGCTTTGACAACTACCATCGGGTAGTATTCTAAGCCGCCACGCATGAGTTCCCATTGGACAGTGCCCAGTGAGAACTCCTACCATGGCGGCGAGGTGAACTTTGTTCAGGGCGAGAAGATCCCCCCACCTCCTGCGATCCACTCTCGGCCAGAAGGATCGCGCAGTCGCGCAGAAGTTGGTCGTCGACCAGCGTCTGCTGAGCGCATGCGAGGTCCATTGGTCCAGAGCCAGAATGTGGAGAACCAACTCGATCCGATTCCGATGTGAGCGGGGCAAGGGTGCCCCCCCTGGCCAGCTAATCGGCCTTGCAATTCCCAGCGATTCCGCTGTGGGAAGGCACCCAAACGAGCCTGATATTGAAGTAGCCTGATGCTGATTCTAGTGAGGACAGACACTCCTTGACTAGCTTTGAATGCACGGTTCGCACACTCAGGGCTTGTATTGCCGTTCTGCTGTCGGAGTGAATACTCACCTCTCTAAACGAAGCTGCACTTCGTAACAGTACTTCTACTGCCACCTTGATCGCGGCCACTTCCGCCTGAAAAACGCTACAGTGGTCCGGTAGCCTGAAGCAAAGATTTACGGAGAGCTCTTTACAGAAAACCCCCCTCCAACTTTCCCTCCTAGCTTCGACCCATCCAAAAATTCCTAACTAACCAAAATATAACGATATCATTCGTTATTTCCACTTCAATGTGGTTTTGTTTTTACAAACAATACTTGAAAGTGGAGGAAGAAAATCGCAACCACAAATCCGTTGTAAACGATACACAATTGTCCGATGTATAATACTTATGTATTCTCTTGAAAATAACATCGACCATGAAAACGCGCCAGTCGCTAAGAATTGTATTAGGACGACTTACGTTTGTTCTGTTCTGCTGTGCGGCACGCTCGTATAGGCGACGATGATGCTGTGATGTGTATATCCGCCCGCGCATAGGTTCTCTGCTATTTAACTCGCGGCGTGACTGCAGTATAGATCGGCTTGCTAAATTCAGCCAAGCTGTGTGTTGCTTGCTAGCGTATTCGCTACATGTTACTTTGGGATGGCATGTGTTGCTAGAATTAGCGTGCTTTTCTCGTTGTAGCCGAATACTTGTTGTGTTGTTTACGTGGCATGGTTTTACCGTTATGTATGAATCCTTGTGGTGTTTTCAGCTGCATGTCTTGTATACTTTTTTTTTTTTTTTTTTGTGTTCGGAGGGGGAATCTTCTAAGATATCGTCATTTTTGCGGACGACATGCACGATTCGAGTTGTCCGCTAATGGTGCACCTCATTCGGGACCACGCCCATCCAGACTTGCGGAACAACGCGCCTACGTACTAAACCCTTAACTCCATCATCAGTGCTAGTAAACGGCCCACGGAACTGCCGTTAGGCATTACATCGTGAGGCCAAGCTTAGCCATCTGGCTCGTCAGTCATTCCTTTTTGGCATCTCTCTCGATCATCCTTCTGCTTTCGCTCCGTTGCCACTCTTTCCTTCTAAGTTCTTGCAGAACTATCGCAGACCACATCCTCACTCGATCCCACACCAGTTTCGACTTAATCATGTGCCGCACAATGTTATCTGGCGTCACTCGTTCCGCTATTAGCTTCTCCACATTTCCTCTGTAATTTCCATACCTCGAGCAGGAGAAGAAAATGCGCAGCGCGTTTTCCCCGCTACTGTCACAGAAGGAACAATTAGTACTGTCATCATGGCCGTATTTGTGGAGGTATTCTCTGAAACAACCGTGCCCCGTCAAAAACTGCGTCAGGTAGAAATTCGTTTCTCCATGCTTCCTTTCTACCCATGCTTGCACGCTTCCAATAAGCCTGTGGGTCCATCTTTCCTTCGTTGCTGTGTCCCATCATTTCTGCCATTCATTGATGCTTATTTGTCTTTCGTCTTTCCGCTCTGCAACCGTTAGTCGCCTTCCTAAACTTTTGGATCTATCGTAAACTCTTTTTCATTTCCATGGCCAATATGTCCGGTGGTATAATACCCGCTGCCTGGTGAGATACTGTGCGGAATGCGCAGATGACTCTAGTGGCACTGAGCCGAATTACGGATTTCGCCTTCTTGACAAAGGATTTATTCCGCAGTGCTGGTCCCCATATGGGCGCTGCGTACATCAATATAGATTGGCTCACCTTGGCCAATAGCTCACGCCTATTCTGACTTGGCCCCCTATGTTGGCCACTATCCTCGCTAGTGCCGCCACTACCCGAGCCGCACACACAGACTTTGTCACTGTGCGTCTTATAATTAAGTCTAGTGTCAATAAGTACCCCTAGGTACTTCAATGACTGCTTAGTCGTGATACTATAGCCGTCGATATTAAGGGTGATACCTTCCAGCTTCTTCCTGCTTGTAATCAGTACTGCTTCAGTTTTTTGTCCCGCAAGCTGGAGGTTTGTTGCTGCAAACCAATCTTTGATTTTTGTTGCCGTCTGATTACATAGGTTCTGGATTTGATCCAGTTCCTTTGCTACCACTATTACCGCAATGTCATCCGCGTATCCTATGATCTGCACTTCCTTCGGTAGTGGCAGGCACAGCACACCGTCGTAGAGTACATTCCACAACAGTGGGCCAAGCACAGAACCCTGTGGTACTCCACCCGATACCGTATACTTTTTCGGTCCGTCATCGGTATCGTACAGCAACTGTCGATCTGACAGGTAGCTGGCTACAATTTTCACTAGATAAGCCGGTGTTGCCTTACGTTCCAGGGCGCTTATTATATGAGGCCAATAAGCCGAGTTAAACGCATTTTGTACATCAAAGGTTACCACTGGTAGACTTCCGCTTCCGAAATCCGTATTTATTTTCGGAGAGGCCCTGGTACTCTTTTTCTAAGTGCGATTCTAATCGTACACAGATAATCCGCTCTAGTATTTTGCCAAGCGTATCCAGCATACAAAGAGGTCGATAAGAGTTGGGCTCGCCAGTTGTTTTATTAGGCTTCTGTAATAAGACAAGTCGCTGCCTTTTCCAAATTTTCGGGAAACACCTTTCCTGAAGCATTGTGTAAATAGTTCTGTAAGTGGCTTCACATTATGATTGATGGCAATCTTTAAGACCTTGTTTGGGATGCCGTCCAGGCCTGGCGCTTTAGCATTACCAAATCTCTGTGCCGCTTGAGCCACATCCACATCGTTGACTGTTTTGATATCCATTTCAACATGTCCCTCTGCTAGAGCCTGTAGTTTTCTTGTGACTGTGACGGGAATAAGGTTTCCACGATGATTTTCAATATCTTGGGGGAGGTCGGTGTTTGCACTTTGCCGACTTTGAATTTTGACATTACTATCTTGTAAGCATCGCCCCACGGATTTTCGTCGATTTTTCCGCAAAGTTCTTTGAAGCAGCATGCTTTACTCTTTTTTATTGCTTTTTTAAGGGCATTGCGCTTCCTTTTGTAGCGTTCGCGTAGTTCCGTATGCTCCGTTGATCCCCGATTGCTTTGGCAGCTCCTCCTCGCTTTATGACATTCATTTCTTAAGGTATTGATTTCATTACTCCACCTGTATACGGGTTTTCTGTATGGTCCGCTCTTCCTTCTGCACATAGAAGCGTCGCATGCTTTGCTAATGTGTCTTACCAGCATCTCCGCCTGTCGATCTGCGTCTTCCGCGCAACTCATGTTGCCGTCTAGCAATAGCTTAAATATTTCTTCGTCTAAGGTTTCGACCTTCCACCCTTTCGTTTGTACCCGTTTTGCGAGCGTTCTACTTCGATTTTGGGTGGTTGGGTGCCCGATTTCAAACATAATAGCTTGATGGTCACTGTGAGTGTAGAGGTCGCACACCTGCCAGCTTGCTGTCCGCATCAGGGAACTGCTAACGAAAGTTATATCTATAATAGAGCCACGATCGTTTTTCTCGAAGGTGTTTTTGTTTCCGGTATTTAGCAACACCATGTCTAGCAACGAGAACGCCTTTAGCAGCGCATCTCCACGTCTGTTTGTAGAGATGCTACCCCACTCCATCGCCCATGCATTGAAATCGCCTGCGACCACGTTCATTGTGGTAGTTAATGCTTCTCTCACCAGTTCATCCAATATTCTTTCAAAATCATTTTGACATACGCTTGATCCCACCAATAGCAACTGTAAAAGTTGATTCCACAGATTTTTGCTCGAGTGTAGAATGATTTCCCTAACAGCGGCTTGTCTTGGAAAGCTTTTCCTCCACATGCCCATAAGGCAGCTTTGTTCGTGCAATCGGAGATCCAGTTCCCGTCGCTTATGTTTTTGTACTGTTCACTAAGTAAGGCCAAATCCACTTTCTTTTCGTATACCGTCTGTTTAAGGAGCTCCTGAGCAGCTTCGCAGTGGTTAAAGTTCAGTTGCATGACTCTCATTTTTTGTTATTTTTTTTTTATATAGACACCTGAAACATCTCCTCAGGTTCTCCTACGGTCTTATTCCGCACACTACCCACTACTACTTGATTTTATATGCGTCCAGGAGCGTCCTTGCCTCCCACGCGGGTAGGCTTATGACCGCAGTTTGTGTTCCTCGGTACGCCGCCCTGATGCTCCTAATCGAGTTTGTGTCAAACTGCTTCATCTCTATTATCTGACTGCGTATGGCCTCGGCTATGTCCTCTTTGCTAGTGATTTCGTCCATGTTTCGAATTTCTACCAGTGTTTCATGGGTTAGTGCTTTTATCTGCGCGTGATTTCCCAGCACTTTTCCTATTTCAATCTTGAAATCTCCCGTGGTCTTCATTTGAGCCTCCGTTAGTTCCAGCAAAATTTGTCCTTTGGCCGTTTTTCTAATTTTTGACACATTTTCCCCCAGTTTCTGCAGTGTGTCATTTGTCTTGACCGTCCTTAAAATCTCGCTATAGGACATATCACCGGTTGTCTCAATGATTATGGCATCGGGACGAGGTGGCGGTTTGTGCGGCGTCTTTTTCAGTGGCTTGCGTTTGACTGTAATCCAACCATTTTGTTTGCTCACTTCTTCTGCTTTGCCCTTGGCGGGGTCACTCCTTGCATCCTTATTTAAAGATGCTTCAGGCTTATTCAGCGCTTCCTTGTGAGACATTTTATATATTTCTCTTTGGCTCTGTCCTTCGCTTCGGCTGCATTTCGTCTTGGGGCCTCTTTGGTGTCGCCTCGGTAGTTGTTGGCATGGCAAGGGCACTTGGTCTTGTTTTCACTGTGCTCCTCCTGAGCACTTGCGTTCAGTTTGGATATCAAGCCGAGAAGGTCCCTCATGTTGTTGTTTATGGAACGCTGTGGTGGACGCATAATTTCGATCAACTTCTTGATGGCATCTCCTAGTTCCGTCATATAGTCTCCACAAGATTGTACCGCTTTCGTCAGAGGCGTGGTATCGCACAACGCTGGTGGCGACGACCTCGCTCTCGCTGGTTTCTCAATGACGAGGGTCTTGACTGGGGACCTGCCCAATTTTGGTGCGCGTTTAAAGGGGACACATCGGCAGAGCAAGCTCACATCATCCTCTCCATCCCGTCAGCAGAGAACTTGCTGGCGGCATTTCGAGGGACTCCCAATGCACCGCGCCGTGTACCTGTCTGTTCATATTGACAGCCGCACCTAACATGGTGAACAGACGCTGACCAGAAAGCCGCCAAATTGTGGGTCCGTCGCGCCTGGATTTTCATATTTCTCGTTATGCCCATGCATGATGGGAGGGACACATATTTCTATGAGGCGGTGTCTATTCGCCACAGTCACAGGAGCTTCGGCTATCCACGACCTGCCGACCCCCCCGGTAGCTTAGAGCCCAGCTAGAGAGTCCAGAGCAAACCCAACCGGGTCTTGTATTATAACATTGTAACACTTATTGTGTTGTATTTGTTTAACAGATTGTGTCTTCATTCGTTGTGTGCGCTCAATTCCATATGGATATTTAGATCTCACACTCCCTCTTCTCCCCACTTCGGTAAGTTTTGCATGAGATGAAATGCAAAATTTAATCAAATTTACAATATTTCTTTTCTTTTCCAGAATGTAAATTTACAATATAATCATTTATAGAAACTTTTCACAAAATGTAAGGTACATTAACTGAAATTTTCTTAAACTCAGGCTTAATTATAAATTTTTCTTACTAAGTAACATTTTTTATTCCAAAGTTAAAGCTCTATTTAATTATTGTATAAAGTTTTTCACTTTTCCAAGATTTACATTTCTTAATTTTCTTTTCCTTTTTCTATACTTTTCTTTCCTTTTTTGCTTTCTTTAAATTCTTAATAATATTTTTTTCTCACATCTTTATCTCACAATTTGTTTTTGATTTACATAATTTTTTTTCATATTGTTTTTTTCAATTTATATATTATTAATTTGTATAATTAGTTTGTCTATCTAGTAGCGTTTTGTAGCTGTTGTTCTCGTTCTTGTTGTTCATTCTAATCTCTACGCCTTCGCCGTGAAGGGCTCGGAGATGCTTTGTTTCGTGGTTTCGTTCAATCACTTATTGGACAACCACTCGGCCGACGATACATATCAATATGATCACGGGTCGCCACTACATGGGCCGCGATAGTACGTGTTATGGCGGCGTGTATTATGCGTGCTTTAATTGCACATGTTTGTGGTCAGTTATCTGTATACGGGTGTTGGCGGTTATACCCCGTGGAGGCCGAGATGCTGGTAACACTCCGAGCTCGATCTCTGGAAGAAAATCGTCCAATCGTTGGTGTCGGGATTTGCTGAGTTGTGCTATAATTCGTTGAATTGTCTGGTTGACTCGTTCTGTGGGATTGTCATCAATGTGTAAGGTGCGGTGAATTGCTGGCGTTCTCCTAGTTCCTTTAGGTAGTGTTGCCATAGCGTACTAATAAATTGAACGCCGTTGTCCGAAATAAGAATTTTCGGGGCGCCAAATCTTGCGAGGATTCGTTCTCTAAATGTACAACGAATTCCTTCGCTGTAGCGCGCCTCATGCCTAATTCCACCCACTTGCTGAAGCGGTCCAAGAATACTAGTAGCATAGTATTGCCATGCAAATGATGAAGTCAGTGCAAATTGTGGCAAAGGGTTCTTGTTCCACTGGGTTAGCACTGCACAAAAGCCGTTGTTGCTAGCGTTTGTCTGCAAGGTAAATGTATTGCTGAAGTCCGGACATACGAGAACAGGAGCCTTTGTTAACTTGTGCTTGATGCTTTCAAATATTTCATGTTGCTCAGCTCCACATTTCCAGTAAAATTAAGTTAGTTAGTTAAATACCGAAATTCTTTCTTAAAAAACTCGCATTTCTCAGGATTGATACGAACGTTGGCCTGATGTAGTCTCTGCAGTACCTTTCGTAAATTCTGTATGTGTTCCTTGAATGTGGAGCCTATGTCGATTATGTCGTCGAGGTAGGCAAAGGTGTTTGGTTCCATCTCAGGGCCTATGACCTGGTCGAGTACCCTCTGGACCGTCGCAGGTGCCAAATGTAAACCGAATGGC
This sequence comes from Bactrocera oleae, assembly GCF_042242935.1. Taxonomy (NCBI): domain Eukaryota; kingdom Metazoa; phylum Arthropoda; class Insecta; order Diptera; family Tephritidae; genus Bactrocera; species Bactrocera oleae. Next base: position 46,963,935 of record NC_091537.1, on the reverse strand, counting down.
ATGACGCGCCATTTTAATAGGCCACGCCCAGGTACGGTGAAGGCTGTGTAAGGGCGGCTCTAAGGGTAGTAGCCGTTCTTGAGGTCCAGACTACTAATATACCTCGCTAATCGTAACTTGTCTAATATGTGTTGTATCCTAGGTAAGGTTTAAGCGTCGTTGATAATAGCTTGCATCACAGAATTTCGTGGAAAATATCGTTGCTTGATGAGACGGTCGTCGGTCACAGTAATTTTATGCTCCGCCACGGTCGTCACACCACTCATGGTTTCGAATTTTTAAAGCTCCTCCGCTAAAAAGGCGCATATGCGGCCCGCTTCGTTTCAATGGTTGATGGTCGATCTAGGCTCGATTCTATTAATCTTTCCGCACTTTAGTTTACGTCTTTCGTTGCGGTCCGTCCTACTGTGTTTTAGTAGGTGGCTATTTTAGTGTAGTTGGGGTAGCGTTGCCTAGCATTTCTGATGGCATGGTGTAGAAAGCCGCTGAATGCTGAGCATCTGGCGCTGTAAGCACAACCTGGTGACCTCCTACTTTCCATGATCCGCAGTGTATCTAATCCGAGTATGACGCAATCAATCGCACCGGGCATAACATGTAACACCGCTTGGAGTAATGAGTGTCCGAGTTGGATGTTGGTGTTTTCGGCCATTTGTATTTCTAAGGGTATGGTTACCTTTTTATGACTTCCGGTTGACTCCATATGTTCTGCTCGTGACGATATGAAGCTTTTTGAGGCGCCAGTGTAAATGACAGCTTCCGCCGGTTTCCCGCTAAGCCTGATTAGATCGTATAGCCGGCCGTGTTCCTGACGCATAATTACTAGTGGTTCGACGCTGAGTTCTATGAGTCCGCCTCGCCTTGTCTCTGGCAGAACCCTCGGCCGTTTCCCTTTCGTCAGCGGCAACGTGATTAGTATATCCTCTCGGCCACACTCCCAGCAAAATATCTTTCTTGGATTACGGCACCTCCAAGCATAGTGTCCTTCCTGGCCACATCTCCTGCATTTGTTTCCAGGCATAAAAGCTTGGCTCGTAGATGGTTGCTAGCGATGCGCGTTTACCGTTGTATAATGTTGGGAAACCGGACCCGATGGGGGATCCGGTCGAGTTGCATTTTTTTACCTCGTGGTCACCTAAAATGTTTCTCGTCATCCCGCGTCGAGGTTTCTCCCCCTGTCGATGTCCATTGTTTATTTGGATTCCGACGCAAATAGACGTGTGTGCACATCGTTGCCTGGCGCGTGTTTATAGCGGTAGTGCGTTTTGTTACAGCGATCGGCGTAAGGCACTGTTGTTACTCGGGTTAGTGACCACGTTTTGTGCATATTTTTGGACGTGTTTGGCGCGTAGGTAGCGTTAAGTATACATAGTGTATATTCAGTGTACTCTAGCTTTAGGTACTTACGCAACGTGGTTATTCACGTTGTTCTTGTTGGTGGACTCCTCGTACGGTCCCAGTATATTACTGTGTTGTTGGCATTTTTTGCTGGCTGGACTGTCTATTTGGAGTGTTGTGATGGGCGTTCAGTTGGCCAGTATCAGCAAGTTCTGATCAGGATTGCTCAAATGGTGCCGGCGCCTGTACTGGGGCCCCGTTACACTCTACGTTCACCTGCGCGTTCAGTTGCACGTACCTGGCGAGCAGCTGTTTCGGGGTTTGTTTGAACAAGTGCCATATGCGTCAGTGGTAAGCTCGGCGAATCAGCCTACCAAAGGGCGTCCGAAGGCAAGCCTCCACCAGGTGCGGCATTGCCTTACTACAGGAACCCTACGTCACCTTACGTCTTCCTGGGAGTTTCAAGGTCTTTACGAACCTTGGGGCTAATACTGCAATTGTGGTGAGTGAACCCAACTACGATTGCGTAATTGTGGACTCTTTACAACTGGGTGTATGTGTCGCAGTAGAGGAGGAGTTCGGTAGGCTGAATGTAACTAGTTTGTACTGCAAGTTTAGCGTCCCCTAGAGCCCTACCTGGGCTACATGGATAATCTACTACTAGTTGTAGCCCATTTATCCTAAGGATGGATGCGGACATGAATTCGATGTGGTTTAGTAAGGTATCCCGGCATACGCCTGGATATCAAACCCACAGTCAAGCTGAAGCATTAAGTGAATGGGTGATGGCCAAAAGCCTCTACATCGTGAAGGAGCCGAGTGAGTGGTACACGTTTGATGGGCCTAGATGCAAGAGTGATATCGACGTGACGTTTCTGAATCAGGCAGCAGATAGGGCGTTCATAGTTAGATGGGAGGTTAATGGAGGGTGGGGATTGAGTGATCATAATTTGATCCAAACTATGGTTACTCCCAAATACCCTCCCTTTTAGTATGATAGTCCATTGCGGAGATGGCGTACCTCTGGTATCGACGGGAATACGATCTGGACGATCTGTTAGGGAAGGGGTAATAAGTGTACTGCTTAGAGTGTTTGTAGGCGTAAAGGTCCACGAGCAAATAGCTCGGTTATATGAGGTAGTGTGGGGGTGAACGATAGGGTACTTTGGAAGTGTGATAGTTTTATGGTTAGAAAAAAGTTAGTGGTGGACGTTCGATGGTCCAATTCTGAAAGGCTGTACCAGCTTAGGTATGAATTTAGTTGTGCAATGTGGGAGTATAAGGAAATGTTGGTCAAAATTAAAGAAGAGGAGTGGAGGAATTTTGCGGGGTCACAAGAGGAAGGATATCATCTCTCTCCGCGTTGGTGACACTATGTTATAAACGTAGAGAAAGTATGTTGCTAGAAGTGGCGTGGTTTTCCCGTTGTAGCCGAATAATTATTGTGTTGTTTACATGGCGTGGTTTTACCTTTGTGTATGGATGTCTGCTGTGTTTTAATCTGCATGTCTTGTTTTTTCTTCTATTTGTATCCTTGCTGTGTTTTATTTGTTTAACAAATAATTCGTTGTGTGGGCTAAATTCCAAATGGATATTTATATCTCATAATGCTTAAACGTTAATATTTAAAAGCTAATCTAAAATAATTACTTAAAATTAAAGAAAAAGAAAGAAACTTTAGTTTGTAATTTATGTACTTATATACGATATATGTAGCAGGTATGTATAAATGGTAAAATTTAAAAGCTAATCTAAAATAATTACTGAAAAATTGTAAAAATGGAACCATAATGTATAAACGTGTGAAATAAAAAATTAAATTAAATAAACAATTTCAATTCGTAACCAATAAGGTAGTGATAACCAATACGTAAGGTAGTGGTAACCAATTGATGACCAAATAAATAACTCATAACAAGTGCCGAAATCGATTCATCAGTTTTCTGTAACCAATGGCTAATAAAACAAATAACCTATAAACCAGTTTTCTGTGTCTTGTAAGTAACCGACAAATAGCCAATGAAAAGGACGCTGTTAACCAAAGAGTAACAAATAGTTTTCCAAAATTGTTGGCATATTGGAGCAGTAAAATATATGAAGCGTTTGCACAAAAGCAATGCGAGAGAGCGTGTAAGATAATCACACCGACGTGGAGTGAGAGTGGAGGATAAGCTACTTTATCGTTATCGGATAACAAATGTATTAATTACTGATAACCTATCGGTAACCAGTTAGCTAACTTTTGCCCGTCTTGTAGGGATGTAGAATGCAATATTGATGGATTGCTATCCATATCACAAAATATTTAAATATATTGAAATCCACATCGAGGATCGCGCGTTAAACATTCAATATTGATCCCTCGATTCACGGTATTTTGAATGATGAAAATAATTAAAAAGATGTGCGATTCTAATTGAAATTTTACATTTTTAAACATTTTTAAAGATCCGGTGAGTTCTTAGCAATGGTTGATAACATTTTTTTGATCCAATGGTTACTTTGAAATTTTTACTTTAAATCTATAGAAACTTTTTTTCAGTTTTTTTCGACATTTAATAAAAAAAAAAGGACACAAAAATTAACATACAATAAAACAAAACTATTTTTAACATATGAGTTGAAAAAAATCGACTTATTTCGAATAAATACTGACGTGGTAATTATTGAACGTATAGAATCCACCCGCTATCCATCAATCATAACTATAGATTTCGCAGATACGGAAAACCAATATTCGAATCAGCTGTTTACGAATGTGACGAAACTTGGATATTGTGACGAACACAGATGATAGAACAAAATCGAATCAACGATAAACTGCCAGAAGCAACTAGTTAGCGAATTCGTAGTTGCCAGAATGTTCTAAAAGCAATGTTTTGTTACAGATTTACTATATAAGGGCTGCCGGATTGTGCAGCAAACACAGTTCTAGTTAGAGTGTTGTCGTGATAAGAACAATTGAGACATAAGCAAGAAGTTGTAAGCTCGAATAACGAGCAATAAGTGTTAAGTTGTTGAAATTAGAAATAAAGATAAGTGTGTAGCCATTAAATTGGGACTTTTATTTAACAATCCAGTGATCGAACTCAAGAGTGAGTTACAGGTAGACGATTTATCGAGAAATCCGTTACAATATGAATGAATTTGAAAGCAATTCTATTAAAGTTTACAGTGAGTTCCACTTTTTTTAGCTTTTAATTTATTGGTGGAAGAGTGCCACAAAAAAATTAAAAGGAATATATTAAGGGGAGCAATACATGTAAAATAAAAAAAAAACGATTTTTTTTCATTGATGGTTAATTTAGCATCGTAAAAATATGCCTGCAAATTTTTAGAACGAAAATCGCGTTTTTCTCAAAACGACTTTTTTAAAACTAGCGTGCAAGGAAACTCGGAAATTTCTTAACCAATTTTTATCAAAATACACATTTTCTTTGTAGTGTTAGCTTCTAGTTATTCTACCAAAATGCTACAAAAAATTTCAAAAACTACCCTTTTTGATTCAAAAAATGTCGGATAAAAGGATAAAAATTTCGAAATGCCTTCTAAAATTTCTGAATTTTTTCCGTAAACTAATTAAAAAAGCCATTCTGTATTTAGTTTTTATATTTTCCGATATAGAAATAAAAATAAGTTAATTCGTAACAATAAAATAAATTAATTTCTTAACATATGTTTCAAATCTGTCAGCGACTATCTTCTTTCTTTGTTTCTGCTAACAAAAAAACTGGTTGCCGTGACTCCTAAAACCGATACAATTTACATTTCGAACATCAAACCAATAATATCAGAAGTCATTACACCTACTACATTTTTTTATCGGTTTCAATTCTGATTCCGACAACTATCAGATTTACAACGTCTTCCCAACTTTACTTCTACGGAAGCTATGCAAAGTATCTTCGTCGTACGTTTCCAAATAATATTATTTAACTCCATACATTCGAGGCTTAACAGAATGTCGCAGACATAGCGTAGAAAGATGAGAAAGATAAGAAATGCAGTCCAAATGCTCCATTCAACTTCAATTTATTATTAAAATTACCCCAAATAGTTTTTGCTTTTAGATTTTTAACCTGAGAGATGCTATTTCTTGTTTTGGTAAAACCAGAACTTACTTGACAAAAGCAGATATTGAGAAAACTTAATTTAACTTTTGGTATTACTCATTTTCACTAAAATGTTACAGATTTTGATCAACATAAACGGTTTAAAGTCAGATGGAAAGACAAAATAGCTCAACATCTCGGGTGTATGGGGCTAGCACTTGCAACAGCATCACGTTCTAGTGTCACTTTTTGCACGCAATTTATGCAAATAATCGGCAACACTAAATGTTTGTCTGCACATCAGCAGAGTATCAGCAAATAAGCAACACAGTTGCTGTACTGCTGCAATTATTACGTAGCTCGACCTCACCACACATTAATTTTAAATTGGCCATACACTACATACATTTACGTTCGATCGGTACGTGCGCAAGTAAACTGTACTCGTGTTTAGGTTTGTGTGCATGCGAATTTATGTAAGAGAAAATTTAAAATTTTTTACAATCGGTCAGTAGCTTTCTCACTTGCTGTCTAGGGCCCCACGTATTGGGAATTATTCTAGCGATTGCCGACACAGACCGCCCCGCTTTGTTGTGGGTGGCGATTAGGTGCTGTTTGAATGAGAGTCTGTGGTCCAGGATCACTCCCAAATATTTGAGGCGAAGGCTCGATTTTATGGTGTGCCCATCAATGTTCATCTCAATGGTTACAACATTTTTTCGACTACTCATTAGCACTACCTCAGTTTTATATGTTCTCTAGCTAGTTTTTAACATGCCTTATGGCTTCAATGCAATTGTTCTTCGATTCTTTTAGGGTTTTCGCTACGACTACGACCGCGATATCGTCCGCGTATCCTACTATTTTTACTTTGTCCGGCATCAGGCACAGTCTCTCTCAGTGTATTTCTCAAGCCGTTTACATTTTATGGTTTCCAGGACCTTTCCTTTTGTATCGATCATGCAGAGAGGGTGATACGATGAGGGTTCTTTCGGAGGTTTGTCACCCTTTTTGAGAAGAATTAGCCGTTGCCGCTTGCAGTATTGGGAAAAAATCCCTTCCCTCAAACAACTTGTATTCGCTTAACGAAATTGGATATTCCGTCCAGGCCAGGTGCTTTTCCTGTCTTTATTCTTGTCACAGCATGTTTCAGTTCCTCATGGGGCACCTCCGGAATTTCGTCCATGTTTATACGAACAACACATCTTGGAAACAGGGCACTAACTATCTCACGCAGGATGATGGGAGATATAGGGGGTCTTCTTCACCTTTTAGTTTCCTCATCACTATCTAATAAGCTTTTCCCCAAGCGTCATTTTCTAGTTGTGACTCTCTTCACTATTGCTTTATGTAGTTCTTTCCGCTTTTTCCGAAAGTTGACCAGGAGTTCCTCAAAGTCGGGTCTTACCCTAGCCCGTTGTTGCCTACGTCGAAACCTGAAGCATTCAGCTCTCAGCTGGGCGATTTCTTCGGATCACCAGTACGAGGGTGCTTTGTTTACCCTGTTTTTCCTTCGTGGCATTGCGGCATTGCAGACCAATGTAAGTGATTTCGTTATGTTCTTCGTTTGGCTATGTGCATCACTTCGTGTGTCTTTATTGATTTGCCCAATGGCATATTCAAGCATTTCTAGATCGCAAGATTTTATCTTCCATCGTTTTGTCATATTTTTGATTTTTTATATCGAACTTTATGGCTTGGTGGTCACTATGAGTAAATATTTCGGAGACTTGCCATGATGTCTGTGAAACTACTGATGAACTTACAAAGGTGAGGTCAATATAAGACTATGCCCTGCCTTTAATAAAAGTTGATTTGCGTCCGTTGTTAAGAAGTACTAGGTCGAGATTTGCGAATGATGATAGTAGGGCTGTACCCCTCGCAATTGTAATTGTACAGCCCCATTCGACCGCCCATGCATTAGAATCGCCAGCTACCACTAGCGGTACCTTATCCCTTGCGTGCATTGTGAACTTGAAGAGCGTGTCCTGAAATTGCGTAAGAGATAGGCTGGAGACAGCGTAGCAACTATAAAAATGTCTGTATTTTATTTTTGCATATACAAAGTCATTATCTTGACTTTTGGGGGCTTCTTCAAATGGTAGATTGTTAAAAGTCCATATCGCGGATTTTGAGCTTTTGTCTTCAGTCCAGTTACTGTCACCACCTGGGGTTTTGTACAGTTCGCTGGGTATTAGTACGTCTGTGTTGAGATCTGATGCGGTTTTTGTCAGTAGTGCTTGGGCTGCTGTGCATTGGTTCAGGTTCAGTTAGAGGCACCTAATCATTTGCCTGAGATTTTCCAACAGCCTTTTTATATGCTGGGCAGCTGTAATTACCAGTCGGGTGCTTATTTCCACCTTGTAGACATAGCACACACAAAGGGTCTTTAATACAACCTTTTGCGGTGTGCCCTTTCTCTCCGCATCGGAAACACGAGCCAGTAAGATCTTTAGTGCTTTTACAGTTGCGTAGTGTATGTCCAAATTCGAGACATTTGAAGCAGCGGACTGGTCTGGCGACTTCTCGGACTCTCCTAGATCAAATATTGAACTCAACGAATCTCTCCGCCGCATGTCATGATTTTATTTCTAATCCTGCACACTTGTTTTATCTAACTCACTTAAATAAAATATTAAAAATTAATTAACATTTAAAAAGACTGCATATATTGCTTTCCTTGATGTCCCTCTCATGGCTGCTTTATCACGGCTTAGTATTGGAATTTAATTTAGGAAGGAAGGATTATTCACTGGTGAAATCCTTCAGGCCAGTTAGTATCACTTCATTCTTATTGTACTAAAAATTATGGAAAAGATCATAGATGTTGAAATAAGATCGAAGGCGCTGAAGAATGCACTCTTACATGCGAATCAGCATGCTCACAGAGCTGATAGGTCAGCTCTGATACAGGTCAGGTTAACTACAGAAATCAAAAGTTCACTGGATGGTGGAGAGGTGATGCTATGTGCCTTCCTAGACATCGAAAGTGCTTTTGGCAATATATCTCACGAAAGTGTGGCAAAAGCACTAGAGAAAAGGAATGTGGCAGCATCTGGGCGCAGATGAATAGAGGCTGTACTGCGCACTAGGCTAGCTGAAACGACAGTAGGGAATACTAAGATTCGTCTTGGCACGACAATAGGCTGCCTACGGAGTGGAGTGCTATCTCCCTTTTATGGAGCATAGTCGTAGATAACCTTTTCAAAATGCTAACCAACAATGTAATATGCGATAGAGTGGAGAAGTATTATGTGAATATGACCACAGTCAAAGCTACAAAAGCACTCATGGTGTCCAATCGTTTTGCTGGAAAATCCTGGGGCTGCAAGCCAAGGTTTATCAGATGGATGTACACTATGATCGTACTCACATCGCTTCAAATAGCAATCAATCAAATACACAATGCTTCAAATGACATCAGAAGGATTTGGCAAAGGAAAGGTTGTTTTGTCCCAATAAATGAATAAAATCCTCTTCTTCCATGGGACAGCATTACCAAAATGAAAAAATGTCACGAGGAAGTTTAAAGTTACCTTTGGTAGTAAGGCTGAATGGAGTGATTTCACGCTTGACCTACTGCTAAGGGATAGCACAGTCAAGTGGTATACCGACGACTCGTAAACGTACCAAATTCTACGAACATCCGAATTAACCTCCTGCCTGCAAGTCATGCAATTTGCACGGGAGTCGCGTAACAGCCTGAATTAGGAGGTGGCAGCTCTTGGTTGCCGCAACATAATTTTTAAGAAAACATTTTTCACTTAAAATATCACTCATTTTGACCAACCGGAACAGTTTAAAGTCAGATGGAAAGTCGGAAATCAATAAATGAAAAGTATTGGGTGAAGACAAAGATCTGGGCTTGTCGCATTAACTTTTGGCATCGCACACTTATACTCGATAATATTTTTTCCAGCATTTTTATAAATAAGTAACTTACACAAATACATATTTCGTATTAGGTTTGTTAAAATAGCGAAAATTTATATGTAGTACATGAAAGTTGTAGTAATTCGTAGTAATTACCTATTTTCTCAGTACATGAAGAGGTGTTAAAAAAATTTCATTTTCAGCCAGGGACTACGCCCACTTATTCAAAATTGTTAGCCCACAGGTGTTTCTTATTACTGCGATCACCTGTATCAAATAACAGTTTTATATGTTAATGTAGTGCTTATTTATTGCACTTTATACGTTTTTCGGCTTTTTATGGGCGTGGCAGAGGTCCGATTACGCCCATCATTTATCTCCTCTCTAAAGTAGTATTGGTTAAAACTCGATTAAACCACCATGCTTTAGAAGAACAGCCCAGTTACAAGCTTAAACAATACGTTCATAAAATCGTGACTTAAACTTGACGGCTATATACTTCGCACCTCGTTTTGAAATTACAGGTTGCCTATATAAATACTTTTTTGGCTCACTAGGAAAAAGACTTGTAGCAGGTGGTGACTACAATGCTAAGCATATATATTGGGGCTCTAATTAATCCGAAAGGAAGACAGCTATATTACACTATTATGAATAGGCGCAATAATCTTGACATAATATGTTCTAGTAAGCCGACATTCTGGCCCAGTGTTCTAAACAAAAGGGAAAACTTTAGTTTAGCATCCCATGATTTCAGGGTTGATTGCTTTCATCCGTTTGGATATCGCAACACTTATTATCTGACAACATGGAACCCATTTGTTATTGTTCATATTACGAAAATTGTGTAAAATTAAAATGCTTATTTAAAGCAAATACTTAAATATTTAATATAAAATAAATATGTAGAAACATTGTAGTGAAGTGTTAGTGTGTAATAAGTGCATAATATAATATAAAATGAAATTTGTGAAATTTTCAACTTAAAATGCAAATATCTCGAGAACTATAAATTTCCGGCGGCAATAATTATATATATTCGTGATCTGGAGAATCTCCTCAATCCAACCATACCTCTCTTAACCCTGAAATCGTGGGATGCTAAACTAAAGCCCACCCAAACCAAATATCAGATTTATTTTATTGTAATTAAAAATATAGATAGATCGCTTATAACTGTTGATACATGTACTGAATTACCTTCTGCTCATTCTCCTGCGCTAATAAAACTACGCGAGCAACCCTTGGTTGTATCACCAAAAGTTGGTTTAACATCCAATCGAACGAACTGGGTAATGTATCAAAAATAGTAACACCAGAAGATCACAAATGCTGAAACAGAAAAGCTTGTAATTGAAAAAAGACGAGCTAGACGTAATTGACAAGAAAATCGCTTTCCTTTTACTCAGCTCGAATTGAAGGATGTAGTACCTAAACTAAGAAAAGCGCTGAAGTGTGCGGAAGAATACAGCACTATAAATTGAGTAAAAAAGTTGAGACCAAAAAAAACTAACAACCAAAACTCCCTTTGAAAAGCCCAAATACAGATTAAGCCGCCGATAATGAAGAAAAAACAATTTTTTTTGCAAGCCACCTGGCTAAATGAGCTATCTATTATATATTATTCCCAGCAAACATCCCTGCACACGCACCACACACCACTTCACAAGCAACACTGATAAATTCCAACACACCACAACATTACCATCCACTCCTGAAAACACCACACACCAATACATACAACTTTACAGAATTCACCGAGGGATACCAACACACACCACACCTTCAACACACCCACGATCTCACCACTACCCAACGAACAAAAGGGATGGACGATTGGACACGGGCCCCTTTTTTCGATCGATCGCCGTCGTATACGCTTCAGCTGAGTCCTGTTGTGCGCCAACCCGGATATCTATATTTTCATCTCGTTTTTCAAATCATTTTTAAACAACTTTATAGTTTGAAAGACTAAATAAAATTGCAAGTTGGAAAAGTCTTTATTAATTTTGTAACCATATTTGTTCTGTTTCATTTCGGGAGCGTGTGAAAGTGGTGAGTATTGTGGTGCACTTTAGTACTAAACTATTTATGGTCCTTCGAGCCCTAGTGGACGGCACTATGGGTGTTTAAAACAAAAAAAAAAAAATACATTTCTAAAAAGAAAAAAAAGCCTCAAGTGATATTCATATACATATAGAAAAACAGTGCAGTTACCAAACAAGAAAAAAAAAAAACGCAAAATTACAGTAATGTAACAGTACGTGCAGTTAAAAAAAAAAAAAAAAAAAAGGAAAAAAATGCTTTAGTTTAAAACAAAGTGCGGTTACAAACGAAAAATACATATGTACATATATAAGTGCAATAAGTGCAGTGCAGTGCATATAGCCACATTACTGGAATACTGTTAAACAAAAAAAAAAAAAATTAATTACAAAGTATAATTACTCATATGTACATATAAGTGCTAAATAAGTGCAGTGCAGTGCATATACACTAGAATGCTGGTAAACAATAAAAATAAAAAAAATAAAAGTTCAATAAATATTAAAAACACATAAAACAATAAAAATAACAAAACGGGCGCGAAGCTTAATACAAAACATAAATCAAAAAAGCGGGCGCGATACAAAATACATACCACAAAATACATATAAACCAACAGCGGGCGCGATACAAAAAAAAAAAAAACATATAATCCAACAGCTGGGACAACTACACCTTATAACGTCCACTTATATCTCCCACAACCCCTGCAGGAAATCAGAGTGAGTTGTATCGCTTCCTCTTAATGAGTATATTTACATGTATATATGTATGGCAAATTACGTTTTTTTTCCATATAAAAAACGAAATTAATATTTAAATATAACGGACACCAAACTGTCTCAATTTACGGTTTAATTTACGGAAAGAGCCGAAAACAGTTTGGTACATATTATATATATATCTCTACATATATATACATATATATATAGATATATATACGGGTATCGAAAATAGCCATATTACATAGGGTGATTTCCTTGTATGCTTACATTTGTGTATTAAAAACACACTTTACGTTTCCAACAACACACCAAAATATTCAAGTATTCACTTGCAAACTTTTCCAGCAATACCCCTTACGCTTAACAAAGCAATAAGCAGGATTGCGTCAAACCAAGTAAGCTAAGGCAAATTCAGAACCTAACCGAAAACATAAAAAAAAAAAAAAAAAAAAAAACAAGCAGAAATTTACATACATACATATATGCAATTTAGTTACAAAATATATACATACGTACATACAATATAGCACATCTTCATATGCACATATATATACTTAATCTAACAACAACCATATACATATATATATTAAAATACATTTTATATAATTGCCAAGAGCAATACATATATGTACATACATAAATTCAATTTTATCTTTTAACATACGTGTACAAGATCATAATTTGATACATATATATATACATTTTACGAGAATACCTGCGGTCTATTATTCTCCTTTTCGCGGTCTTTTCATATATACACGCGCATTTACATACATACCGGCACAGGTTTACAAACATACGTACTTCGCTTCAAAGTCCACATTGGCAAATATTCCGCAATACCCCTTGTTCTTCGTTAAACAAAAACAATTAGGATTGCATATATACATATAATATTCTAAGTCCACATTGGCACATATTCGCAATACCCCTTGTTCTTTGACCAACAAAAACAAGCAGGATTGCGCAAAACATAATATAATACATACATACATATGTACAAAGCACATTGATCTCTAAGACGAGCTCTCAATTGCGCATAACGACAAGTACATATGTATCAGCTGATCCGCTTATAGGTATACCCTATAGGAATTGCGGACGAATAATACATACACATCAAATTAAAAATAAAATCATTCGCGTTTTATAATAATCAATTAAATAAATAAATAAAAATAAATAAAAAAAAATTATTGCGAGTGAATCCGAACAGTACAAACAAACGTCGTGCGAACTGTGTACAGGGGGGCATAAGCTCAAATCTTGCGAGAAATTCAAGAAAATGAATATTACCGATCGAAACAATTATGTACGAACAAAAAGGCTTTGTACAAATTGCCTATCACATGCACATACACTTAAAGAGTGCGAAAGCAAATTTAATTGCGTTTATTGTCATAAACGACATCATTCAATGCTGCGTTACAGCACATTTTCCAGCTCACCCCCAAACAGCGCAAATATGAAAAGAGCCACGGGTTTAGTTCCCGAAGTGCGAAATCCCGATAATTGCCAAGAAGCACCATGCTGCTCAAAGGCATTAAAAACCCAAACGCTACACAGCGAAAACCAAAGTAGGGTACTACTACCCACAGCAGTCGTCTCCATCGAACACCGAGGAGAACTGTTTAAACTTAGGGCCTTAATAGACCAAGGATCACAACGATCTTTCATAGCGTCTAGGGCTCAAAATAGGCTACAACTGCCAACAAAACAAGCCAACTTTGAAATTACAGGAATGGGCGGAAGAGTAGTCCAAAACTCAAATAAAATCTGCCCCATTACCCTAATTTCCCCCCAAGCGGATAAGCACATACAAGCAGAAGCTATAGTCTTACCGCAACTTACAAATATGCTTCCAAGCTATCACATACATAGCAAGCATTGGCAAAAGGTTTCACACCTAAAGCTAGCAGATCCCAACTGCAACACTCCCGCTCAAATAGACCTTCTATTAGGCAGCGATCTCATACCACAGATAATACTCGAAGGTATTGAGAAAATTTCAAATACACTTCTGGCACAAAATACTATTTTTGGGTGGATCCTAAGTGGACTAGTTTCGGAACCAGTTACCACCATGACCACTCAGGTTGAGGAAATCTCAAACGAATACCTCAATTCACAATTAAAGAAATTTTGGGAGTTAGAAGAGCTCCCCCCCATATCAATCGCAACCCCTGAAGATCAGTATTGTGAAGACTTTTACAAAGCCACAACTACTAGATCAGATAATGGTCGGTATGTCGTACGACTACCACTAAAACAACAATTTCCCAACACAATCGCCTTAGGTCACTCTCGCACCTCTGCTATACAGCAGTTTTTAAGTATGGAAAAAAACTTACTTAAAAAAGGTGAGCTTAAGCCAGAATACGATGGCGTGTTGGAAGAATACCTCCATTTAGACCACATGGAGGAAGTAAGCCCATGCGAAAAAATCGTAAATGGCAAATATTATTCATTTTACTTGCCTCATCACGCAGTAGTAAAGCCAGACAAAAAAACAACTAAAGTAAGAGTTGTCTTTAATGCATCAAGATCCACCAGCTCGGGGAATTCCCTAAATGATATTCTATTTACGGGACCCACGCTCCAACCAGATTTAATGCTACTAATTTTAAATTGGCGTATATTCAAATACGTTTTTAACGGAGACGTCGAAAAAATGTATAGGCAAATAGTCGTACATAAAGACGATCAAGATTTTCAGCGAATTATTTTCCGAAAATCTCCCAATAGTCCACTACGCGACTATAAACTTAAAACAGTTACCTTTGGCGTCAACTGTGCTCCATATTTAGCCATTCGAACACTCCACGAACTGGCAGAAAACACAAGGTCAGAATTTCCTCTGGCAACCAAAGTGTTAAAAACACAAACATATGTAGACGATATCTTGTCTGGAAGTCACAGTCTTCCACAAGCATACGAGTCACTCTCACAAGTGGTAAAAGCCCTCAAAACCGCAGGGTTTCCGTTGAAAAAGATAACGGCGAACCACCCTAATATCTTAAAGGACATACCTAAAGAAAATCTGTTGGATACCAATTTCCTTAAATTCGAAAAGGAAAGTACAACAAAAACTCTGGGGATCCAATGGAATGCGATATCTGACCAGTTTTCATACACTACAGAGTCAATATCTGCATTATCTGCCATAACAAAGCGGCAAATTCTATCCTCTGTGGCGAAACTTTTCGACCCCGCAGGATGGCTTTCGCCAGTTATGATACAAGCCAAAATTCTAATACAAGAATTATGGTTAGATGGAACCGACTGGGACGAACAAGTAAAACCACTGCGTTTAGAAAAGTGGTCCCAGTTTGCGAGCAATCTAAATGATATCTCACAGATACAAATCCCACGATGGGTAAATTATGCCCCAGAGCACAAAGTCGAACTACACGGCTTCTGTGACGCTTCTGAAAAGGCATATTGCGCAACTATATATGTTCGCACACAAAGCGACAATGCGACCACATGCCACTTACTAGTAGCAAAAGCAAAAGTGGCTCCTTTAAAAACAATAAGTCTACCACGACTTGAATTATGTGGAGCGCTACTACTAGCCAAACTCGTGTCCATCGTACAAACGCATTTAAACATGGCACAATACAAACTATATCTGTGGTCCGATTCTGAAATCGTACTCGCCTGGTTAGAAAAACCACCACATGCATGGAAGACGTATATTTCCAATCGAACGTCTCAAATCCTTGACCTAGTAGGATCAGCCACTTGGCGACATGTAGCCAGTGCTGACAATCCTGCTGATCTAGGTACAAGAGGATGCAAACCCCTGCATCTTGCCATCACCACCCTCTGGTGGAATGGCCCCCGATGGTTAACAGAATCTTCCGATTCTTGGCCACAATCGCCCATGCGCAATATAATTGCCCCAGAAAGTCAAAAAATCGACTCCTTTCATGAAACATCGGATGATACTGACATCCTTGAGCGATTCTCATCGTTCCCCCGAGCCCTCAGAGTAGTTGCATACATGATCAAATTTATAGAGCAGCTCAAAACTAAAGTTAACGGAACACCTCCAATATACCCCCAATGCGATACATTAACGCACTTACACTTACAAAAAGCAAAAGGCGCTCTTATCGCATCTACGCAAACGCGCTACTTCAGCCGAGAAATATCATTGCTAAAAGATTCGAAGCCAATCGATAAAAAGAGCTCACTTTTAGTACTAAATCCATTTCTGGACACAAAGGGTTTGCTTCGTGCGAATGGTCGGCTTGTCAACTCCAGCCTGACATACAACGAACGACATCCTATAATCATACCAGAAAAAGCACGGCTTGCCACATTATATCTGCATTATGTCCACATACTGATGCTACACGCTGAGCACCGCCTCATGCAACAAATAGTCCGCCAAGAGTTTTATATTCCCCGTCTTAAGCCTCAAATAAAGAAGTGCATTTACATGTGCAAAGTTTGCACAACGTACAAGCAAAAAATGCGAACGCAGATAATGGCAGCACTTCCACCTGAACGCTGCAACTTTGCTCTGCCCTTCACAACAACAGGTGTCGATTTTGCTGGGCCTTTCCAGATAAAGGCTTCAATGTTAAGATCTCCCACTTTAATGAAAGGCTATGTGGCAGTTTTTGTTTGTTTTACGACAAAAGCTGTTCACCTTGAGCTATGTACAAATCTGACGACAGAGGCTTTTCTCGCGGCATTCGCTCGCTTCGTCGGACGGCGTGGTTTTCCTTCAAAAATTATGAGTGACAACGGCAAAACGTTTATTGGAGCCAAAAGAGCCACTGAGAAACAGTTTGTGGACTTTATCCAACAAGTCTCACCTGAGATTGTACAGAAGTACGCACTCCAAGGCATTAATTGGCAGTTCATCCCCCCAAGCGCTCCTCATATGGGTGGTTTATGGGAATCAGCTGTAAAAAGCTTCAAATCCCACTTCAAAAAAGTAGCTGGAAACTACAAGTTTAATTATGAAGAATTCTCGACCTTATTAATTCGAATTGAAGCCGTACTCAATTCACGGCCAATCACAATCCTCTCGCAAGATCCCTCCGATTTCACCGCCCTAACTCCTGGGCATTTTCTCAAAGGAGCACCCATTCTGGCCATACCTGAGCCAGACGTGGAGTCGCTATCCTTATTAAACCGATGGGAAAGAATCAAAATTCTCCATCACAATTTTAGTCGCCGCTGGAAAGAAGATTATCTAAAGGACCTCCACAAGAGGTACCGCTGGAAAGCTCCAGAAAAGGCGCCGAAGCTTGGAGATTGCGTGCTAGTACACGATGATTGTCTCCCCCCTACCGAATGGCGGCTTGGTCGCATAGAAAAGCTAAATTATGGCTCCGACGGTCATATAAGAGTAGTTGATCTCCGTACCCAAAGTGGAACGCTTACCAGACCGCTCGTGAAGCTGTGCTTTCTACCAACCGCAGATATAAACGAAAAAGCAAATGATAAACGATAAACCGATCATAATGCCGAAAACGCAATTCATAACCGTTTCAATAAATCGACTAAAAAACACGAAAAGACAATAACTCGCAAACTCGACAACAATCCGTATATATAAGTATAAAAGTATATAAACTAACGAGTCGATCAATATGACGACCCTCTCATGCTACCAAGAGTTGTAGAATGCCAATTTCAACTTATATCTTAAAACTTTATAAAGCCCAATAATCTTTTCTACATAGATAACTATGGACGCAGATGCACCTATGCCAACGCCTGCTATTCGGTCGGCTATCAATGTGCCGCGACCTGGGGTTACTCCAGCGCCCCGATCTGTAACTGCAATCGCTCCTACAGCCGCTCCTCGAAGTAGCGCGCGACCGTCACCCACAGCAAACAGGGAACCGCAGCGCGTCCGGTGCATCATTTGCCGCCGCCCTCACCGACTACAACACTGCAACATTTTTAGAGGCATGCAACCGATGCAACGCCAGCAAATTGCCCAGGCTCATGGGCATTGTCTCAATTGCTTGACAGCGGCACATAACACACAGGAGTGCACGTCCGTCAATCTGTGCCAAATATGCGGCAGGTTGCATCATACGTTGCTCCATCGCAACCCGAGACGTGACATCGGTCGGCCGCCTGCCCCGCGCAGCCGCCCTCCAAGTAGACAACCACTATCTACTCGGGCAATACAGCATCGACGACCAGCAGCCCCTCCTGTGTCCCGATTAAGGAGCCACCGAAACGAAGCACCAATGATGCGCCGGCACTCTAGGCCGCAATATCGCCGCTCTACGGGACTGAGCAACGTTGTAGCAACGCTGCAACAGCTGCAACGACTCTTAGGCTAAACATTCGCCTAGGGGGGCCGGGATGGCTAAATGAGCTATCTATTATATATTATTCCCAGCAAACATCCCTGCACACGCACCACACACCACTTCACAAGCAACACTGATAAATTCCAACACACCACAACATTACCATCCACTCCTGAAAACACCACACACCAATACATACAACTTTACAGAATTCACCGAGGGATACCAACACACACCACACCTTCAACACACCCACGATCTCACCACTACCCAACGAACAAAAGGGATGGACGATTGGACACGGGCCCCTTTTTTCGATCGATCGCCGTCGTATACGCTTCAGCTGAGTCCTGTTGTGCGCCAACCCGGATATCTATATTTTCATCTCGTTTTTCAAATCATTTTTAAACAACTTTATAGTTTGAAAGACTAAATAAAATTGCAAGTTGGAAAAGTCTTTATTAATTTTGTAACCATATTTGTTCTGTTTCATTTCGGGAGCGTGTGAAAGTGGTGAGTATTGTGGTGCACTTTAGTACTAAACTATTTACCACCTAGAGAAGTTATTGTTCTCAAAACAACTTTAATCTGACAACTTTGTCCGACACTGCTAGCAAGTCGATCTTGTCTATTTAGACTTCAACTTTTGAAATTAAAAATGTAATAAAAGAGATAAATTGAAAAAAGTCAACAGATAAAATTACTCCAAAAATGCTCAGGGAGCTACCAAATATTTCTGTCGTAATGCTCGCTTTGTTTTTTAATACAATTTTCATTTCGCATATTATCCAAATTCGTGGGAAAAGTCGCAGATCATCATGATAGAGACCCAATTAGCCTCCTGTGCAACCTGTGCAATTAACATTGATACAATACAGAGGTACCAGTCTAAAATGCTTTGAGCTATAACGAGTTCACCATGGTACATTCGAAATGAAAACATTCAGAAATATCTTGGTATTCCTATGGTAAATAAAAGTAGAGGATAGCAGTAAAAACTATGAACTTAAACTTCTTGAGCGTGTTTAGTTTTAATTAGATTTTAAATTTTATTACTTATAGTTGAGGTTTGAGCAAGCAGATTCAACGAATAAAGATATATTAACAAAATAAAAACCGTTACAGCTTACACAGGCAGATGAACGGATATGACTATATCGATTATAGTGATGGTATAAAAATTCATAAAAAAAATTTAGTACATGGGCTGTTTAAAAGTTCTTAACATTTTATTTATTCGTTCTCAAGTTATTGGCCTCAACGGATGTCATGCACCAATTTTTTTAAATTAATAAGCTTTACCGGCAATCGGAGGCGCGGTTCTTTAAATCGATCGAAACGACGAACTTGTCGTCGGCTACGTAAAATGGGCTTCGCTTACTTACTTACATACCGGAGCAGAGGTTTAAGATTTTATCAGGAAGGCGAAATCCACCAAATCTATTGGCTCAGATGGAATAAGTATGTTGATACTGAAACGTCTAGGTGTGACTTCAAAAAGTTATTTTATTTAATTTTATCCGGAAGAAAGGTTAAACTATTAAAGCCTTAGAAACCCGGCCACCATAATTCATAACAAACAATTGATATTCTTTCTATCAGTTTTTTTATTAGTTTATTGATATTTCAAAATAAAATTAAACAAAATCGTGAAGTTATGCCAATGACGGCTATTCAATTCATGAATAAATAAACACTTTCTAAAGGAATACGCGATACTTTTTAACAAACCTTGTATTTGGAAAAATGGTGAGTAGAGAAAATAATAATAAATATGAAAAAAATACATTCAGTGCACATATGAGCCGAGAAAAAAAGACTTTTAATCTTAGTGCAGCTAGATTTGTTAACATTTTTTAAAATATGCAAATTCTGATTGTGATCGCAGTGTGGAGGGCAATTCACAAGCTCCCTTGAATTTTCTAAAAATAGCAGCGATAACCATGTTAATAATAAGAGTAATAGTGATAGTGTAAATTTAATATTCAGTGCAGAAATAAAAGCTTGATCTTTAAGAAATAATGTGTCTCACAACACAGTGACCGATTTGTTGCAAACGTTGCGAAAAATAGATTGCACAGGATTACTTTTATCGGCTAAAAGTCTCTTAGTTACCAGCGGAAAAAAATTAAATATTCAAACGATTTCAAGTGGATCTTTTTTATATAAAGGAATTCAAAATTTTTTTGAGAAAAATATATTCCTCAGCTTGAAAATAAGGATAATATAGTGCTTGATGTGGGGCAATATAAACGTAAGCAAAGCTAACGAAAAAATTCCATTTCTCTCCAATTTAGTTCCTTCAGAGTTGGGCCAAATATGTAGAAGTTTAGATGAAATCAGCAATTGGAAAGCGATAGAGTTTAGGCAGTTCTTATTTTATATAACGGGGGTCTCTTTTCAAGGTATAAAACTTTAAGTTGGCATTACTGTTCAACATGGCGATCGATTTAACAGCTGTCAAGTGATTTATTCTCAGTATGGTTTGGCAATCATTAATAGACTCATAGATAAAATGATCCGAAACTCCTCTCTTTGCCATCTGAGAGAGCTCATGAACTTTTAGTGCTGCCAAAAAAACCCACGAGTTCATGAGCTACTGAACAGATGACAAGCAAAACAATGAACTACCACCAGAGAACGTATATCATAGAGAAGGTTCAATTGCGGACCAGCGTGTGAATTGTCAAAACCTAACAAGATTTTATTAGTGAAATTCACCACATCTGGCTCGAAATTTTAATGCTATAAACACAATACGGGCGACGGCGAATATTCGTCGTACTCGGCGATGCCGTCGGTGATTCGAACACACAATTGTATATGAAGATTAACACATTACGCGACGGCGGCGAATTTGGCCCACCATGACGATTTTTCATTCAGAGCTATTTCTAATTTTATCGCCGACCGCGGCGGCAAAAACGGCATTGCCATATCAAAGAAAGTTTATTTTCAGTAAAATCTTTAGAATTTTCAAAACAAATACAAGAAAATGTCTGCGCTGGCAATATTAAGATTGTTTCTGTTTGAAATTCGAAACGTTTGACTTTGCGAAGTTGTTTGCCTCCAAATTCCAGGAACGAAAGCACCATTTTCCGAATGGTCCACCAACTCTTCAGTAAAATATCCCGAGCTCCTGTCTAGCATGAGATAATTATGTAGCACAACTGTTGCTAACACTATTTTGTCAATATTTTTTGGTGCTGCATGTATATTGCTATGTAATATTCTCCACCTATTCGCTAATATACCAAACGCATTTTCGATGTAAACTCTGGCGGAAGATAGCTTTTTGTTGTAGTGTTGCTTCAGAGGCGACAAGTTGCGGCCAGGATATGGACGCGTAAGGTTTTCCTTAAGTGGAAAAGCATTGTCCCCCACAAAGAAATACTGGAAGTCTTTATTTGTACCTAAATAAGGAAAGTATTTGTAATCATCAAAAATTAAGTTATTTCCAAAATTCAGATTATTTAATTACCCGGAAGGTGATCGAGGGGAGGCAATACGATGTTTCTTCTTAATATCATTTTCCCAAAAGCACTTTTGGCGAAAATTCTGCCATCGTTTTGACTTCCTACTGCCCTAACATCAACAAAAGTAAATGTATAGTCGGAGTCACAAGCTATGTTAATATGTTTGCCATCAATAGCACCTAGGCAGTGCGGCATTCCGGTTTTTATATAAAATCTACGAATAAAAAAAATTCATTTATGGAATAAATTTTTATTATTTATCAAAAATGTAAAGCCCACCTTTCAGAAATGAAATTTCTTCGGATTGGTTTGGTTGAGTAACATAAACTGTGTGTAATTCATTCCAAATTGCAGCGCAAGTTTCGTAAATAATTTTCCTCACCGTTGAAAGTCCAATTTTGTGAGACCATGCCAGAAATTTAAGACAGCATCCTTGAGATAAGTATCTAAATATAACTTCCTGTTATTTACAATGCTAATATAAATTATAAATATTAATTACATCAATGTAATTGCCAAACGTGTTTTTCATTTATCGGTTCTCTTCTCGAACACCGATGGAGCTTGTCTTTTAACAAACAAAGAAGAGCATTAAATTTGTTAACACTCATCCTTGTTGCTTGGAAAAAGTGCTCTTTATCCATTGATTTCAGCGGTTTAAAACAAGTATCATGAAACCCTAATTCCTTTTTTGTTAAATTCACGGGTCGTATCCACCATCTTCTTCTTGAACGCAATTTAAAATCTATGTATATTTTGCACATGTTCAACATTATATTTAACATTTTTAAAATTTGAATTAATCGAAAAATACGCGGATTCATATTTTTTTTTACTAACAAGCACTAACAGTTGCAGCGAAAATCGTTCGTATTGTGGTTTACACGGCGGCAACACTCGGCGAAAATCCGTCCGACGGCATCGCCGAGTACGACGAATATTCGCCGTCGCCCGTATTGTGTTTATAGCATAACAGTGGCGCGTAAACAGAGCTGAGCATTGTATGAAAATTAAGCTCAGAGAGCTGAGCATTGTATGAAAATTATGCTCAGAGACTTGCTTTCATATTACAGCTGCATGTTAGCCTTTTGGCTTATATTCTTATACGCTTATATGCAAACATATTTATTGATATGAATATCATTTTGCGAAATTTTATGAATGCATGCAAAACTGATAAAATCTATTAAATTATGGAATTTCGAAATAATATTTTTAGTCAATTTGGGCATTTAATAATTTTATTTAGTTTTTACCTCATATACATTACTAATCTTATATAGTCATATGTATGTACGTATGTATTTGAATGTACGCATTCAGAAAGTCAAATCATGATTTTATCACTTATCAATACACTATATGTGCGCGCATTGATCTATATGTACACGCATATATCTACATAAAATTGCCGAACAAATAATGTATACACAAACCAACCTACATATGTGTGTGCGTACACATGTAAATATGTCACCCGCAAAAACTACAAACATTGTTCTACAAAAACAACAATCGTCACAAGTCAATATGTCAGCAAAATAGGCGAAGCCCAAATTTATAGTAAATTATACAAGAACAACATTTTCATTCATGACCGCAGGCGTACTTTTAACAAGCAACCTCGTTTCATTCAGAAAAACAGGTACCCTCACATCCCCCGATGCTCTTGCCTACAAGCGTCTTTTCACGACGATAACAAAAGCTAACAAGTAAAGAAGTGCTAAGTTCGATTTCTTTGTTTAGAGTTCATTGTGGATCTTGCCGCCTTGTTCTATGTTGACCGATATTTTCGGTAAAAAGTCAGCTATAGGCACTGGGGTCCACATATTCAGTACCTAGGGCTTGAACACTTTTGATTCGATTTAGACAATTTTTGGTCACAAGGTGGCATACTTTAATTGCATTATTCACGCAAAGTTTTACCCCGATACAATCATTGTTGCTTGATTTGCATACTGGAAAGTGAAAGGATCAGATGGAATTGAAAATGGTGTTATATGGGAAATAGGCGTGGTTGTAGTCCGATTTCGCCCATTTTCGAACTATAACATAGAAATATGAAAATAACGTTAAGTACCGAATTTTGTTGAAATTGGTTAAGCAGATGTCAAGATATGGGTTTTCACCTAAAAGTGGGCGCTGCCTCGCCCACTGTCTAATTTTGAACGCTGTTCCTATAAAGTCATCTCCTACCATCCCCGAGATAAAATTTAATGTCTGTGGCGTGTTTAGTGCTTGATTTATCGCGCTTTTAGTAGTTTTTAACAGTACCGTTATATGGGGAGTGGGCGGAGTTGCCACCCGATTTCAACTATTTTCACACTGTAAATAGAGGTTCTAAAAACATTTGCATCCAGTGAATCTTGTTATTATAGCATTAGCGGTTTAGGAGATACGCACATTAAACCTATTAAGGGCGGGACCACGCTCACTTTTAAAAAATTTTTGTATTGTATTTTATTGCGGAGCTTAGTTATGGCAATATATTTGTTTTTGATTAATGGCGTTTTGTGGGTGTAGAAGTGGTCTGATTACGCCCATCTGCAATACCAACCGTCTCACGCTACCAAGAAGCATGTCGACCAAGTTTCATAAAGATATCTCAAATTTTACTCAAGTTAGAGCTTGCACGGACGGACGGACGGACGGACAGGCGGACGGACGGACAGTCACCCGGATTTCAACTCGTTTCTTCATCATTTATACATATATATATATAACCCTATATCTAACTCGATTAGTTTTAGGTGATACAAACAACCGTTAGGTGAACAAAACTATTATACTCTGTAGCAACATGTTGCGAGAGTATAAAAATCATAAATTGAACAAATTTCTGATATTCCCTCTAGAAGGGAAAAGTGACAGCCCCGCAAATAGGAGTATTAAAATATTTTAAAATAAAAGGGACAACATAGTATACTTGTCGATTTACAATTCAAGAAACTTTTTAAAGAAAATATTCAATATTCCTCTGATTTATGTGTACAGTAAACCCCCGTTAAGTATCACTCCTCCAATCCCTCTTATCTGCCTGTGTCTTGCTGCTTCTCACGTTTTTTTTTTCTCTTAATTTTAAGAAAAATGGTAGTTTTTTTTTAAATACATAGAAATAATTTTTTTGGTACCACTTGCTTAAGTACCACAATCGCTTATGTACTACAAAGTACCAAAAATCTGCAACTGGGATTGACTGTATTTGTCAAAGAATGTACCTAAGTATGTAAATATTAGAATTTTTTGTACACACATTTGCCCGTATATATGCACATGACTTATTGACTTTGTTTCCATTTAGGAATGCCACGTTGTATATGAATAGGGGTTGATTTTGCACTTGCACGCATGCGCTGTATGTTTGTAAGAGTGTGTATGGTTCTGATTTCCCATGAAACAATGAGTGTACATACATATTTACATACATACGCTGCATATAGACAAATTAACAATTATAATGGGTACTTTCATATTTGTTTACATGCACACATAATTCTACATACATAGGTATATGTATAAGAATATTTGCGACCGCTTGGTCTTTTCTTATCGGGTTATGTTGAGCAAGAGGTGAACAAAATCAAACCCAGAAATCTGACTGAACTGAAGCAGTCCATTAAATAGATATTTGAGGCAATCCCGACTTGAACCCTCCAGCCTGCATTAATTGTCTAATTAGGTGTCGCATATGCGTGGCTGAGCATGGAGGAATAATTAATTGTATAAAATAAAATAAGATTTTCTATACAATACAAAAAAATTAATGTAATGCATTGATTAAAAAGAAACTTATTACGGTTTTAAACATTGAATTTAGCATTATTTTTCTCATTTAATATTCAAAATGCTCAATTCTGCTATTTTGCGCTCCGCAGGGGTAAAATTCTGCTTATAATTTGTTTGTGGTGAAATGCTCTAATGTTGGCGAGTAACCCTCCGTCAAGAGGAACGGCACACCATGAACCTTTTCTATGATATACGTTCTCTGGTTTCGGATCATTTTATCCATGAATAGACTCACGCCAGAGAACGTATATTATAGAGAAGGTTCAATTGTGGACCAGCGTGTGAATTGTCAAAACCTAACAAGATTTTAATAGTGGATTTCACCACATCTGGCTCGGAAGGAGAAATTTTAACAGTGGCGCGTAAGCAGAGCTGAGCATTGTATGAAAATTATGCTCAGAGACTTGCTTTGATATTACAGCTGCATGTTAGCCTTTTGGCTTATATTTTTATACTTTTATATGCAATCATATTTATTGATATGAATATCATTTTGCGAACTTTTCTGAATGCATGCAAAACTGATAAGATCTTTTAAATTATGAAATTTCGAAATAATATTTATAGTCGATTTGGGCATTTAATAATTTTATTTAGTTTTTACCTAATATACATTCCTAGTAAATATTTAATATTATAATAATAGAGATTAAATTTATTACAATATATGTATGTATGTACATCTTTTATCATATTAATCTTATATAGTCATATGTATGTAAGAAAGCATGTATTTGAATGTACGCATTCAGAAAGTCAAATCATGATTTTATCACTTATCAATACACTATATGTGCGCGCATTGATCTATATGTACACGCATATATCTACATAAAATTGCCGAACAAATAATGTATACACAAACCAACCTACATATGTGTGTGCGTACACATGTAAATATGTCACCCGCAAAAACTACAAACATTGTTCTACAAAAACAACAATCGTCACAAGTCAATATGTCAGCCAAAAAGGCGAAGCCCAAATTTATAGTAAATTACACAACAACAACATTTTCATTCATGAACGCAGGCGTACTTTTAACAAGCAACCTCGCTTCATTCACAAAAACAGATAGCCTTACATCCCCCCGAGCTTGCTTTTGCCTACAAGCGTCTTTTCACGACGATGGCAAAAGCTAAAAATCATAAATTGAATAAATTTCTGATATTCCCTCTAGAAGGGAAAAGTGACAACATAGTATATTTGTCGATTTACAATTCAAGAAACTTTTTAAAGAAAATATTCAATATTCCTGTGATTTATGTATACAGTGAACCCCGGTTAGGTTTCACTCCTCCTATCCCTCTTATCTGCCTGTGTCTTGCTGCAACTCACGTTTTTTTTTTCTTAATTTTTTAAGGATAAGAGTAATTTTTTTTTAAATACATAGAAATTATTTTTTTGGTACCACTCGCTTAAGTACCACTATCACTTATGTTTCAAAGCACAAAAAATCTGCATCTTTGGTTTAGGCACTTAACCGGAATTGACTGTATTTGTCAAAGAACGTGCGTATGTAAATATTCGAATTTTTTGTACACACATCTGCCCGTATATATGCACATGACTTGTTGACTTTGTTTCAATTTACGCATGCCACGTTGTATATAAATAAGGGTTGATTTTGCACTTGCCATATGCGATGTATGTTTGTAAAAGTGTGTATGCTTCTGATTTCCCATGAAACAATGAGTGTACATATTTACATTCATACGTTGCATATAGACAAATTAACAATTATAATGGGTGCTTTCATATTTGTTTATATGCACACATAATTATACATATACTTACATATATATGTATAAGAATATTTGCGACCGCTTGGTCTTTTCTTATGGGGTTATGTCAAGCAAGAGGAGTACAAAATCAAACCCAGAAATCTGACTGAACTGAAGCAGTCCATTAAATAGATATTTGAGGCAATCCCGACTTGAACCCTCCAGCCCGCATTAATTTTCTAATTAGGTGTCCAATATGCTTGGCTGAGCATGGAGGAATAATTAATTGTATAAAATAAAATGAAAATTTTTTATACAATATAAAAAAGATTGATAAAAAGAAACTTATTACGGTTAATTTTTGTAGCACGATTCGTGAGCCGCCCTGTATATGCAGAATATCTTAAAATTATATGCAAAGTCGTTTGCGCATTGTAAATATACGAATTTGAAAGCGTACATTTCTTAACATTGAATTTAGCATTATTTTTCTCATTTAACATTCAAAATGCTCAATTCTGCTATTTTGCGCTCCGCAGGGGTAAAATTCTGGTGAAATCCGCTTATAATTTGTTTGAGGTGAGATCCTCTTAAGTTGGCGAGTAACCCTCCGTCAAGAGGAACATTTTGACAATCGGCACACCATGAACCTTCTCTATGTTAACGTTCTCTGCTCACGCCTGAACAACGCTTGCAAATAGTAAAATTTTATTTCGAAAATAATGGTGCTGTACGGAATAAGTATCGCGCACTACGTTCAAGTGTACTACTAAGTGCGATAAAGCGCACTTCTGGTTGAATGGCTACGTCAACAAACAAAACTGCCGCATTTGGAGTGAAGCTAATCCTCAAGTGTATGTCGAAACATCGTTACATCCAGAAAAACTGACTATTCGGTGCGCTTTATGGGCTGGTGGAATCATTGGTCCGTACTTTTTCAAAAACGATGATGGCCAGAACGTTACAGTCAATGGTGATCGGTATAAAGCCATGATTACTAACTTTTTCATTCCTGAATTGAACATCCATGATGTCCAAGAGCTGTTGTTCCAACAAGACGGCGCAACATGTCTCACATTTCACGTTTTGGACCTGTGAATTGGCCTCTAACATCTTGTGATTTAACACCGCTAGACTACTTTGTGTGGTGTCATCGAAAATTGGACGTCTAGATTGGACTACATCCGAGCCAGCTGTGGCGGTCATATGTCAGAAATCATATTTAAAATGTATAGCCACAAGATTATCTTTCGGATAAAGAAAATCCATGTCAATCGAATAATCCATCGTTGTTTTATTGCAATTTAAAGTTCTATACATCTAAAAAAAAACACCCTTTACATAGGTATATTTGTTGTAAAAGATTGCGTTGGAAGTGACCATTACTACCATTTTCTCTTATTGCATGCAGTTATAAGACTACTATCATGCAAGAAGTCATATAGGACTGAAGCCAAAGTTGCCAAACAAATCTTGGAAGAATTCATTGATTTGTTTGGAAATATATACGGAGACCATTTAGGGAGTTACAATACCTATACATGGTTTACTCCATTTAACTGACTACACTAAGCAATATGGTCCTCTAGATAATTTTTATGCTTTTACGTTTGAAAACTACATGCATTATTAAAAAAAAGCTTATAAATATGTTAAGCCCAATAAAAGCCTAAAGTTATTACATTTAATGCTTGAAAGAAGAAATGAAATTTCAAAATTAATTCATTTAATATAGATTAGTCAAAAATTAGGCCTAATAAAAATAACGGACACAGACAAATTCGGTAGCGTTGTAGTATCGATGCTGTTAAAAATTACTTTCAAGAAAAAAAGATTTGTTTTGAGTTATGTAGTTATTTTTGTACCTTTGTTCTCACCTTTTCCACTTTTTCGTTCCACTAAACACTCACGTATTTGTAAAAACTGAAATTTATTTATAAATATGTTGATATCTTATCAACAAACCAAAAAAGAACTTATAACGTCACTTGAGGAATAAAAGGTTATAATCGGGATGTGCGACCGTGGAAAAAAGGCGAAACTTCAAATGCGACTTCCCTGTTGACGATTTCGATGGAAAAGAGAGTCGGCTCGATCGCCCTCCCTGGTTTTGTTCATGTTGGTGTGTAGAGTTATGCTGCTGTGTGTGGGTGTATGCTGCTGCTTCCAGCAAGGTTGCCTTGGTGCGTGGGGTGTGGGTGTGCTGATGTTTCTGCTGATGTGTGAGTGGTGTGTTGTGTTGTCGCATGAGTGGTGTGTTGTGTTGTCGTATGAGTAGTGTGTTGTGCGGTGTTGTTGACTGCATTAGGGCGGGAAGCTGAACTCATTTAGCCATCCCGGCCCCCCTAGGCGAATGTTCAGCCTAGCAGTCGCTGGAGTTGTTGCAACGTTGCCACGACGTTGCTGAGGCCTGTCCTGCGACGAGGATGCGGCCTTAAGGGTTGGTGTCGTGTTGAGGTGCTATTGAGCTGACGCCAAGTACGGGGTGCGGCGAGTGCTTGTCGTTGACGGGGTCTTGCTGCATGGCTTGGCTGTGGACGACGGCCTGCATCATGGCTGCGGGGTACTGAGGGCCGTGCGCCAGGGCGTCTTGGGTTTCGATGCAGCAAGGTATGATGCGGCCTGTCGCAGTGTTGGCACACGATATCGGACACGCATTCCTGCGTGTCGTGCGTCTGGGCCAAACAATTCAAACAATGCCCATGTGCTTGGGCCACCTGCTGACGTTGATTGGGTGTCATACCCTTAAAAATGGGGCAGTGCTGCAGCTGCTGCGAACGGCAACAGAGTGGGCAGCGGAGGCGAGGCGGCTCTGAAACTAAAGTAGGCATTGGGCGCGTGGCAAGTCGTGGAGCTGTCGGTGCAGTTGTTGCTGGTGTTGTTCGTGGCGCTGCTACGGGGGTAGTCGCAGGGCGCGGCACAGTGACAGCCGAACGCATGGTTGGCGTGGGTGTAACTGGCATTTCAGCGTCCATACCTACCTGTATGGAAAAAAGAGCGAGTTTAGTTATGACTCAGTGATATAGATAATGGATCCTTTAAAATGTAACCAACTTTATTTGGTTGGTGGGGGACGTTTTAGTCCACCCATTATTGAATTAGTATATATTGTGGTGATTTATTATATTTGCGGTTTTTTTTCGGTTTTAGGTTATTAGACGGATATTTTGTTTTCTGCGTGTATATAATATTATTGTACGGATGTTTTATTACTTGCGTTTTCGCTGTTGTCTGCGATTGGTAGGAAGCATAGTTTAACGAGCGGCCTGGTTAGCGTACCGGTTCGAGTACGGAGGTCAACTACTCGTATATGACCGTCGGAACCATGATGTAGCTTCTCTATGCAACCAAGCCGCCATTCTGTAGGGGGGAGACAATCGTCATGGATTAGGACAAAATCTCCATGCTTTGGCGCCTTTTCGGGAGTTTTCCAGCGGTACCTTTTATGAAGGTCCTTTATATACTCCTCCTTCCATCGGCGGCTGAAATCATGATGGAGAATTTTAATTCTTTCCAATCTATTATGTAAGGACAGCGACTCCACGCCTGGCTCAGGTATGGCCAGAATGGGTGCTCCTTTTAGAAAGTGCCCTGGAGTTAGGGCTGTGAGATCTGAGGGATCTTGCGAGAGTGTCGTAAGTGGCCGTGAATTGAGAACGGCTTCAATGCGAATTAATAATGTTGTAAATTCTTCATAATTAAATTTGTAGTTTCCAGCTGTCGTGAAACAGACAAAGACAGCCACATAGCCTTTCATGAGGGTGGGAGACCTTAACATGGATGCCTTTATCTGAAAAGACCCAGCAAAGTCGACACCTGTAATGGTGAAAGGCAGAGCGAAGTTACAGCGTTCCGGTGGAAGTACTGCCATAATCTGCGTTCGCATCTTCTGCTTATGCATAGTGCAGATCTTGCACATGAAAATGCATTTCTTTATTTTGGGCTTGAGTCTTGGAATATAAACCTCTTGACGGACTATTTGTTGCATGAGGCGATGTTCTGCGTGTAGCAATAGCACGTGGACATAGTTAAGGTACAAGGTGGCAAGTTGTGATTTCTCTGGGATAACTATGGGATGACGTTCGTTATACGTTAGGCTTGAATTGGCAAGCCGACCATTCGCACGGAGTACTCCTTTCGTGTCAATGAATGGATTTAAGACTAAGAGTGAGCTCTTTTTATCTATCGGCTTCGATTCTCTTAGTAATGATATTTCTCGGCTGAAGTAGCGCGCTTGCGTAAATGCGATAAGAGCGACCTTTGCTTTTTGTAAGTCTAGGTGCGTCACTGTATCGCATTGGGAGTGTAATGAAGTTACTCCCTTAAGTTTAATTTTGAGTCGCTCTATGAACTTGAGCATGTAAGCGATAACCCTGAGTGCTCGGGGATATGAGGAAAATCGCTCCAGGATGTCATTATCCTGCAATGTTGCGTGGAAGGAGTCGATTTTTCGACTTTCTGGGGCAATTATATTGCGCATGGGCGATTGTGGCCAAGAATCAGAAGATTCGGTTAACCATCGGGGGCCATTCCACCAGAGGGTGGTGGTGACAAGGTGCAGGGGTTTGCACCCTCTTGTACCTAGATCAGCAGGATTGTCAGCACTGGCTACATGTCGCCAAGTGGCTAATCCTACTAGATCAAGTATTTGAGACGTTCGGTTTGAAATATACGTCTTCCATGCATGTGGTGGTTTTTCTAACCAGGCGAGTACGATTTCAGAATCGGACCACAGATATAGTTTGTATTTTGCCATGTTTAAATGCATTCGCACCATGGATACTAGTTTGGCTAGTAGTAGCGCTCCACACAGTTCAAGTCGTGGCAGACTTATTGTTTTTAACGGAGCTACTTTTGCTTTTGCTACTAGTAAGTGGCTTGTGGTCGCAATGTCGCTTTGTGTGCGAACATATATAGTTGCGCAATATGCCTTTTCAGAAGCGTCACAGAAGCCGTGTAGTTCGACTTTGTGCTCTGGGGCATAATTTACCCAACATGGGATTTGTATCTGTGAGATATCATTTAGATTGATCGCAAACTGGGACCACTTTTCTAACCGAAGTGGTTTTACTTGTTCGTCCCAGTCGGTTCCATCTAACCATTATTCTTGTATTAGAATTTTGGCTTGTATCATAACTGGCGAAAGCCATCCTGCGGGGTTGTAAAGTTTTGCCACAGATGATAGAATTGGTCGCTTCGTTATGGCGGATAATGCAGATATTGACTCTGTAGTGTACAAAAACTGGTCAGATATCACATTACATTGGATCCCCATAGTTTTTGTTGTACTTTCCTTTTCGAATTCAAGGAAATTAGTATCTAACAAATTTTCATGTGGTATATTTTTTAAAATATTATGGTGGTTCGCCGTTATCTTTTTCAACGGAAACCCTGCGGTATTTAGGGCTTGTATCACTTATCATAGTGACTCGTATGCTTGTGGAAGACTGTGAGTTCCAGACAAGATATCGTCTACATACGTTTGTGTTTTTAACACCTGGGTTGCCAGAGGAAATTCTGACTTGGTGTTTTCTGCCAATTCGTGGAGTGTTCGAATGGCTAAATATGGAGCACAGTTGACGCCAAAGGTAACTGTTTTAAGTTTATAGTCGCGTAGTGGACTATTGGAAGATTTTCGGAAAATAATTCGCTGAAAATCTTGATCGTCTTTATGTACGACTATTTGTCTATACATTTTTTCGACGTCTCCGTTATATACGTATTTGAATATACGCCAATTTAAAATGAGTAGCATTAAATCTGGTTGGAGCGTGGGTCCCGTAAATAGGATATCATTTAGAGAGTTCCCCGAGCTAGTAGATCTTGATGCATTAAAAACAACTCTTACTTTAGTTGTTTTTTGTCTGGCTTTACTACTGCGTAATGAGGCAAGTAAAATGAGTAATATTTGCCATTTATGATTTTTTCGCATGGACTTACTTCCTCCATGTGGTCTAAATGGAGATATTCTTCCAACACACCATCATATACTGGTTTGAGTTCGCCTTTTTTAAGTAGGTTTTTTTCCATACTTTGAAACTGCTGTATTGCAGAGGTGCGAGAGTGACCTAAGGCGATGGTGTTGGGAAATTGTTGTTTTAGTGGTAGTCGTACGACGTACCGACCATTATCTGATCTAGTAGTTGTGGCTTTGTAAAAGTCTTCACAATACTGATCTTCAGGGGTTGTGATTGATATGGGAGGGAGTTCTTCTAACTCCCAAAATTTTTTCAATTGTGCATTGAGGTATTCGTTTGAGATTTCCTCAACTTGAGTGGTCATGGTGGTAACTGGTTCCGAAACTAGTCCACTTAGGATCCACCCAAAAATAGTGTTTTGTGCCAGAAATGTATTTGAAATTTTCTCAATACCTTCGAGTATTATCTGTGGTATGAGATCGCTGCCTAATAGAAGGTCTATTTGAGCGGGAGTGTTGCAGTTGGGATCTGCTAGCTTTAGGTGTGAAACCTTTTGCCAATGCTTGCTATTTATGTGATAGCTTGGAAGCATATTTGTTCGTTGCGGTAAGACTATAGCTTCTGCTTGTATGTGCTTATCCGCTTGGGGGGAAATTAGGGTAATGGGGCAGATTTTATTTGAGTTTTGGACTACTCTTCCGCCCATTCCCGTGATTTCAAAATTGGCCTGTTTTGTTGGCAGTTGTAGCCTATTTTGAGCCCTAGACGCTATGAATGATCGTTGTGATCCTTGGTCTATTAAGGCTCTAAGTTTAAACAGCTCTCCTCGGTGTTCGATGGAGACGACTGCTGTGGGTAGTAGTATTCTACTTTGAATTTCGCTGTGTAGCGTGTGGGGTTTTATTGCCTTTGAGCAGCATGGTGCTTCTTGGCAAATTTTCGGGATATAGCACTTCGGGATTTGCTGTTGCAACTAAACCCGTGGCTCTTTTCATAGTTGCGCTGTTTGGGGGTGATCTAGAAAAATTGTTATAATGAAGCATAGAATGATGTCGTTTATGACAATAAACGTAATTATATTTGCTTTCGCACTCTTTAAGTGTATGCGCATGTGACAAGCAGTTTGTACAAAGTCTTTTCGTTTTTATAAAATTGTTTCGATCGAAAATATTCATCTTTTTGAATCTCTCGCAAGATTTGAGCTTATGCCCCCCTGTACATAGTTCGCATGACGTTTGCTTGTACTGTTCGGATGTGAACGTTGGATTTTTGAAGAAGCTTCTATTTAAATTGTTGTTGGTACTGGCTTGGGGTCTGTGGAAGCTTCTATTTAGGTCATGTTGAACGGGTTTCGTTCTGACCATTTTTTTATCTACCCTTTCTGCGATTTCATATTGGGTAGTTAGGAAATCTTTCATTTGTTGCCACGTGGGGCATTTTCTTCGTGATGAGAGCGATTGTTCCCATAGAAGTAATGATTTTTCTGGTAATGCGGCAGTGCATATGTTTACCAGTATTGGGAATATTTTGTGTCGATAAAACCGACAAACAATTTGAAACAGTGGATTGAAGTTTGATAAATTCTTCACTAGTTTCCCTTTGAATTTTTGGCAAGTTCATTAATATCGATATTTGTTTATCGACCAATATTCTTTCGTTTTCGAATCTTGATTTAAGAGCTTCCCAAGCCAGATTGAAATTATCGTCATTTAGTGCGAACTGTTTGACTATGACGCCTGCTTGACCTTTTGTTTTGTATCGGAGGTGATACAATTTTTGTGCGTTTGTTAATTTTGGGTGGTTTATGTAAACGGCTGTAAACATGTCCCGGAAGGACGGCCATTGTTCATAACCACCATGAAATATTTCTGTATCACATGTGGGCACCTTGAGATGGATGCCTGAACTTGCCTCTTGACTTTGTACTTGTGGCAGCTCTACTCGCGGATATGGAGTAGGTGCAATTGCTTTTATTAGCTTTAGTTGATCGGAAATCATTGCTTTAGTTTCTTCGAACTGGTCTAAGCAGTTCTCATATTTGGCGTAAGCCGAGGACTTCAAATTTTCTGGTAGATCTGAGTCGTCAGATTCTACTATGGCGTTATATGAAGCTTGGAGACGTGACCAAAAATTGTCAAGATTGTCTTTTTTGATTTCTAATACCGATTCAGAATTGTCCTGAATCGGCGAAGATAAGAATCTAGTGCAGTATCTTATTAAACTATCACTTTCCGAAATGAATTTTGTGTAAGAAATGTCTCTACCCCTTTTTTGTTTTGTTGCACCTAGCTTGGAGCGTGTAGCAGGTGCACATGGACTTTTCTCGTCCGAAATCATTTTAGGTACTTTTAATAGTTGGGAAGATTTAGATTCTTTTGAATCTGTGCTCATTTAGAAAAAATAGAAAATTAAAAAAGTTAATTTTTTTAATGTATAAATAATAAAATAAGCGATACTTTGTAAATTATAACTGCAGCCGAAACTCTTTTACGTAAATACGAGTTTTTAATTCAAATACAATAAACAAAGGTGCGTGAATAAAAATTTTTTTGTATAATTAAGACCGATTTTTAATTTGAGTTATCAAATAAGTATTTGTATTGTATTTTATTATTTGTAATAATTACAAAAGTTTATTAATAACCGCAATTATTTATTTTTTTTTTGTGTCCGGAACTCCTAGGTATACCTATAGTTCAGTTTATATATATATTGGCTTAATGTACGAATGAGCGCTCGTGAAGAGATCACTTTATACAAAGGTATGCACGATTTGTTTGTGCTTTGATTTTCTGTGTGCAATCCTGCTTGCTTACTGCCAGGTGTATTGCCGAATAGATGCCGAAGTGGACTTTGAAAATAATTTAGTTGTTGCTCAACCAGTATACATATATGAGTATATATATATAAATTATTATTATTATTTTTTTTTTTTTTTTATTAAACCGTTCTATATTTTTGTTTTTGGCTAAATTAAAATTCCGTTTATCGTAATGTTTTAATTTGCGAAATGTTACGATTACTTTTTCGCACGATTGTTCCCTATGTATTTAGGGTATGCCGACCTAAGTGCATTAGATACTGTATGTATGTATGTATATGTATATACGTATTATTTCCGCGGTATGAATTAAGAGAATTGGTAAAATGCCGGTATTTTTTGCTTTCGTTTTCGCTTTGTTAATTTGCACTTAGGAATTAAGTATATGTAATATGCATATAATAAATATGAACATACGTATGAAGTATATATGTATATATGTATGTAAGTATGTAAGTATACTCAAATCTGTCTCTTTTCTCTTCTTTAATTTCTTTTATTGTATTTAGGTTGTTATTTTGCCTTTGCTTACCTTTTTTTTTATGCAGACCTGCTTATTGCTTTGTTAAGCCTAAGGGGTCTGTCGGAAATTTTTCGCAAGTAAATGCTTGAAAATTTTTTTTGTATTTGGGAAATTGATGTGTTTTTTAAAACACAGTGCTTTTTAAACACAATGGTAAGCTTATAGGCATTGATTTATTATGTATATATTAATATACATTATATATTACTGTACATGCTGATATAAATCGTACATCAACATACTACATACATATGTATATACAATAATGAATAATGGAAACGATACAACTCACTTGGCATTCCTCCAGGGGCTTTAGGGGGTTTTGTATGTTTATTTTGCCTATCTGGGTTGTAGAGTCCTTTCCTCTTTGTTCCAGGTTTTGCTGTAGTAATTGGTGTAATCTCCGTGCCTATTTGTTTGGATGTTAGTTTTTATTTTAGCTCGCGCCCGCTTATATGGTTTATTTTGTTTGACTTCGCGCCCGCTTTTATTTTATTATTTTTTTTCTTCACTTTATTTGTGTGCTTTTTTAAGTATATATTAAATATGTATGTGTGTTTCCAAAGAAAATAAAATTTTATAAAACCGGGTTTTTTTTTTTTTCTTCACAAAGTTAACAGACTTTTGTTGCCGACCAAACGCACGAAACTTTTCACCGGTACATATGTATATCCATAATTCAGTTACTTTCAATAACTGCACTTGTTATATGTACATATGTAAATATATGTATTTTTTATAAATGCACTTTCGTTTATACACTTCCCGCCGGTTTTTATTTTCCGGTACTTTTTTTTTTTTGTTTCACTGCCCTTTTATCACTTTATATACACGTCTCTTTATGTAATTTATTGGTTTTGTCACTGTTTCACTGCACTTTGGTCACAAATGTATTTTTCCTTTTTTTTTTGTTTTTTATAAATCGATAGTGCCTTTCTTTTAGGCTTGAAGGACCATAGTTATTTTTGTAACTTTGTTCTCACCTTTTCCACTTTTTCGTTCCACTAAACACTCACGTATTTGTAAAAACTGAAATTTATTTATAAATATGTTGATATCTTATCAACAAACCAAAAAAGAACTTATAACGTCACTTGAGGAATAAAAGGTTATAATCGGGATGTGCGACCGTGGAAAAAAGGCGAAACTTCAAATGCGACTTCCCTGTTGACGATTTCGATGGAAAAGAGAGTCGGCTCGATCGCCCTCCCTGGTTTTGTTCATGTTGGTGTGTAGAGTTATGCTGCTGTGTGTGGGTGTATGCTGCTGCTTCCAGCAAGGTTGCCTTGGTGCGTGGGGTGTGGGTGTGCTGATGTTTCCAGATGTGGTGTGCCAGTGTTGTCCTGTAAGTGGTGTGTTACGCTGTCGTGTGAGTTGTGTGTTGTGTTGTCGCATGAGTGGTGTGTTGTGTTGTCGTATGAGTAGTGTGTTGTGCGGTGTTGTTGACTGCATTAGGGCGGGAAGCTGAACTCATTTAGCCATATGAAATATAGACCGAGAGAATGGCAAACGTGTGGTTTACCCATTAGGCTATTATGGAATGCAGCGTTGCGCTTCCTTGAAAGCAGTTTTGTTGATATGCCATACATTTAGTTAAAGTGTGAGAAAGAAGTATATATTTCTATTACCGCAGAAAATATGTGAGCGAGAAGGGAATAAAAAATCACATGCATATAAAAGTTTTGAGAGCTTTTTTGATTCACTCTTAGGAAAGTGATAGAAAAGTGTGACAATTAAACATACATACATATGTATGTATATTCTGCGAGCTACATATGTACAAACATTCACAAGGAAATAACAAGTGCCGCATACATCTCTCCGCATCCGTATGTTGTCTAAAAGCATGTATCGCGAATAATTGAATAATTTGGGAAATAAGAATTATTCAAGTATTTGTGATTTTTGTCAAGCTGCCGCCACTGATGGCACATTTCGCATTGACTTCAAAAAAAAATTGATTTTAACTTTTTGCCATCGTCGCGAAGTAACAGTTTGTGGGTAGCTTGTGCGGGAAGAAGAATTGAAACGCATGTTGTTGCTGGTTTTGTGTCATTAATATTTTTAATTTTATTGTAGTCATTCATGTATGTTTCTTTGTCTATAGTCATATGTCTAAAAATAATAAAATTTTATCTTTGAGGTTCTACACCATCTTCTTCAATCATTTAATTGCAAAAGCAGTTAAATGGCTTATGAGTTCTTTCGATTACATTGCTTGCCGATTCTTCGCAATAAATAGTTGTAAAGCCCAAAGGTTAGTGGATTTTGTTGACAAGAAAATCTTGGACATATAATATTAGCGAACGCGTATTTAAAAAAATGGGGATAGGCCTTAACGGACAAGCATGACAAAGGCTAGTTAACGATTTTCCAATTTGCATTATCTTATACCGATTCTTCATACTCGGTGCGGATTGTTACTACTACATTTGTGTTATATTATATGTTGGGGCTTCATTAGGAACAGCTTTAAAACTTCAAAAACTGGTTCTAAATTTGCATGAAGCTTAAGATAATTTATGTCGTGGCTAGTAATGAAAAATATGTTTTCACTTAAACTTTGTGATATTTTATTCATTTTCGAATCGGGATATTTTGTTATATGACTAAGTAAGCTTTTCTTAGCTTCAAATTGCTGAAAGGGTTTCCTAAGGCATCAGCCAAATATTTTTGTGATTTATCTTCAATAATACTGTATTTTTTTATTTTTATTAGAAGTTAGAAATATGTTTTCTATTTACATACATTATTTACTTTCACTTTCATAAGCCCCTAATTCAACTTTCCATTGCAGTAAAAATTCTTTAATCAATTCTTGTTTGTTTGTGGAATATTGGCTTCTTCCTTGATTGTGTTTTCTTCCTTGTCGGTTGTTCTTCTTTCAATCGCTCGGCCTCAGTTGGGCGACAATAAAACGAATTGATTTTTTTGACCAAGTTAAAGCAATTTACATTTTTTCCATTATCAAGCATTTTATGGTCGTGGAAATGATCATCTGCAATACCAATCTCTTCAGAGTGTTAGGTAGACGTGTACCATGTTTCATTAATATATGTATCTCAAAATTTCCTCAAGTTGTCGGTTACATATACGGATGGAAAGATAGACATTCAACTGAAACAACTTCTCGTGTAGAGGAATTTCAACACATAACAGTTCTATCTGGTATTACCTGCGACCAGTACTCGGATTTGGTTAAGAGCATGCCAGAACATAATGGTGATCAAACGCGTTATGTGTCAGACAGTGTGCTCTTTGAAGGTCTTTGAATAATATAAGGGAATCTGACGGTGATAGTGCCATGGTGAGCCATGGTAGGCCATGGGCATAGTTAGGAAAAATTATAGGTTCGGCAGATGTGGTATTATCTTCTTATAATACAATTCTAAATTTTTATGCAATAAATTCGAGATTAGATTTCACATATTCTGACAAAAAAACGATCTAGTTAATCGAACAAGATCTTTCAATGCTCAGTTCAGGATCAATATCGATTGTCAAGTACTAGAATGAGATCGAGCGCAAACTAATTATGCTAATAAATAAAACTACAATGCTTCATGGTGACAGCACACCACTTATTGAGTCACTCTGCAAGAAATATCTTAAAAAGGCACTTCGTGTTTTCATTTCCGGTCTTAATAAAACTTAATGTTACATTTTATTTTCATCAAAACCAATAGACCTTCCCTCTGCATTAGCCTTGGCTTGGCGAGCTGGAATGACCGAAATGATGAAATGACCATTCATAAAGGTAACTCCTTTGGAAGGTAGGAGTTACCATATGAAACAGGAAATATATGTCCAGGATAGCGATTATTACGAATTTAATATCTATAAAAAATACGACAATTATAATTGCAACAATCAGGTTGCAGATAATGAAGAATTTTAACTCACCGTAATGATGAAATCCATTTGTTAGAATAGATCTTTTTTGTCGTAGAGTATTCGCCGATCCTGATAAAGCTTTGCCCTATAACAAAACATAGTAGTCATATTTAGAACAGTTGATAACCTTCCGGTCTTCTTTAAAAGTTTGCGGTGGAGTTTGTCAATGCTGAAATTGTTATAGCAAAACCCCTTAATATAATATAAGTACGTAACAACCTTTAATTACGTATCTTAACGTGTCATCAATTTCGGCACATGCTAATACCTTTCCCAAGACAAAAGCAATGCAATGTAGACATAATTGTTAGTATAAACCAAATTAATTTGTATCCGAATAAATTTGGTAAATTATTAGATTTAGTATATGTTGATACCTCTTCAAAGCGTTCAGTTATTCAGAGTAATCCTTTTGTTCTACCAGAGGACTCGTATCATCCTGCTTTGGAAATATCTGTCGAAATCATAGGCAATGTACGGGGTAGTAATCATCAAACTTCTAGCTTCTGTACTCGGTCTAACTTTGCAAAGGCTAATTTTAAAAAGTTAAATAAAGAACTTTCTACGATAACATGGCCTAATTATAATGGTGATATTGAATTAAGTTTCTTGCTTTTTAATAATATTAGGACGAAATTATTTGAAAAGTATGTTCAAACAGTAATTGTTACAAAGGTAAAAGTACAAGTCTGTGGTTTTCGAAAGAGTTACATAAATTGAAAAACAGAAAACTCGCCCTACTTAATTTGAATAAGTTAAAAGCATCTTTAAGTTGCGCCCCAGACAAGATACCCTCATGTTTCCTAAAAAATAGTGCCAAATATATTTACTTGCCTTTGACAAGGATATTTAATTTCTTTCTTAAAGACGGTGCTTTTCCTTAAATATGGAAAGTCATTTATAATAAGGTATTGCAAAACTATCAGTTATACCTAATTTTTTTGAAAGTATCATCGCAGACCATATAACTTTTTCGATTTCTCCGTTAATTTCCTCATCTCAGCATCAATTTCGTAACCATGAATCATTTTTTTAGGTTGGGGTTTTAGGGAGCATAAGCATACGAATGTTAGCTTCTTATCTTTATAATAGAACACAATGAGTGATATTTGAGGATACTCTTTTAGATACCATTAATGTCTCTTGGCCCGATTCTGTTCTTGCTGTTTATTAACTGTAATAGAATTCTCAAAAATTTTAATATACGCCGACGTCTTAAAGCTTTTTAAATCATATACTTCACGAATACAATGTATCTGACTTAACCATTTTGGATGCTTGAAATAATTTGCCATTGAATCTCAATAAATGTTAGACGATGTGCTTTTTCCACATATCTGTGCACCTCTCTCCTTATGTAATTAAACACCATAGTCTAGTGCAAGTTTTTAACTTTGTTGATTTGGGAGTTAGTATGGACCCTAAGCTTAATTTTAGTCTTCATATTGATACCATGGTCTTGAAAGTAAAAGCTGTGCTCAGTTTTGTTAAACGTTGGTCTGAAGAATTTAGAGATCTGTATGCTACTAAAACACTTTATACAACTTTGGTTAGACATATATTGGAATATGGCCCTGTTGTATGGAACCCTAGCAACCAAATCCATTCCGACAAGTTAGAGGGAATTCTATGTTAAGTCTACCTCCATACTATGGTCGTTTAAAACTTATAAATCTACCTACACTTTCTAGTCGTAGAAAATTATTGGCATAATATTCTTAGTGAAAATCTTAAATGGAACAGTTTGCAGTTCTTTTTAAATTAAATATCCCGTTCGCTTTTCGAGGCAGTTTAGACCTTCACTGTTAAATCCTGTAGATCAAATTTCGAACTAAACGAGCCATTCCGCCGTATTTGTCATAATATTAATTCTCATTCCAGCACATTTGATTTATCTATAATATAAATAAACAGATATTCGTTAAAACGTATTTTTAAATCATAGCTGTTGAAGTTTTTGTTTCTGTAGCTGAGCAGTTTTAAATCTCAACACTTAAAAAACTCTCTTGCCTTTTCTGGCTCGGCTAATTCCGCACTACTTAACACAAGTTGCAACATAAGAAGCTACTTGTTCGGTGAACAAAGCATACACCGAATGGAAGCTTATGCAGTTCTGCTGAGTTGACCCTTGCGATTATTCGTAATGTGAATCACTCGTGGGTGTAATTTTTCGTTGCCGGAAATGACGTTTGCGCCGTCCCAACTTTTAAATATCGGGTTTCCCAATAGGGATAATGGGATTTCCTAGTGTCATTTAATATGTCATGATCTGTAATTTTTTTTTATCATTGTAGATATATGCAAGAACAACAAATTATTATACTCTCGCAACCTGTTGCTACAGAGTATAATAGTTTTGTTCACCTAACGGTTGTTTGTATCACCTAAAACTAATCGAGTTAGATATAGGGTTATGTATACAAGTATATAAATGATCAGGATGAAGAGACGAGTTGAAATCCGGGTGACTGTCTGTCCGTCCGTCCGTCCGTCCGTGCAAGCTCTAACTTGAGTAAAAATTGAGATATCTTTATGAAACTTGGTAGACATGTTTCTTGGTACCGTGAGACGGTTGGTATTGCAG
Source organism: Bactrocera oleae (assembly GCF_042242935.1). Taxonomy (NCBI): domain Eukaryota; kingdom Metazoa; phylum Arthropoda; class Insecta; order Diptera; family Tephritidae; genus Bactrocera; species Bactrocera oleae. Next base: position 46,920,885 of record NC_091537.1, on the reverse strand, counting down.
ATGGGCGTAATCGGACCACTGCCACGCCCACAAAACGCCATTAATCAAAAACAAATAACTTGCCATAACTAAGCTCCGCAATAAGATACAAGACTGTTATTTGGTACACTAGAAGGAAATGTTTTTAGCACTTCTATTGACGGTGTGAAAATAGTTGAAATCGGGTGGCAACTCCGCCCACTCCCCATATAACGGTACTGTTAAAAACTACTAAAAGCGCGATAAATCAAGCACTAAACACGCCAGAGACATTAAATTTTATCTCTGGGATGGTATAAATTGGCTTTATAGAAACCGCGTTCAAAATTAGTCAGTGGGCGTGGCACAGCCCACTTTTAGGTGAAAACCCATTTCTTGAGATCTGCTCAACGGATTTCAACCAAATTCGGTGCATGCGATACTGTCGTCGATATTAAGGGTGACGTCTTCCAGCTTCTTCCTGCTTGTAATCAGTACTGCTTCAGTTTTTTGTCCAGCAAGCTGGAGGTTTGTTGCAGCGAGCCAATCTTTGATTTTTGTTGCCGTCTGATTACATAGGTTCTGGATTTGATCCAGTTCCTTTGCTACCACTGTTACCGCAATGTCATCTGCGTATCCTATGATCTGCACTTCCTTCGGTAGTGGCAGGCACAGCACACCGTCGTAGAGTACATTCCATAACAGTGGGCCGAGCACAGAACCCTGTGGTACTCCACCCGATACCGTATACTTTTTCGGTCCGTCATCGGTATCGTACAGCAACTGTCGATCTAACAGACAGCTGGCTACAATTTTCACTAGGTAAGCAGGTGTTGCCTTCCAGTGCGCTTATTATATGAGGCCAATAAGTCGAGTTAAACGCATTTTGTACATCAAATGTTACCACAGCGCAGTATTCCTTTGTCCCATACATCCATCTATTTCCTTCGATTACCTTGTTAGCGATATCAGTGACCAAAGCCGTTAAGGCTGGTGTCGCAGTATTGCGTTGGAAGCATGGGGCCACGTAACTCCCTATGGGTCTTAAGGCCTGACCAGGTCTTAAGATGGCTCCATCCATTGCATGTATTGCACCTAACCGAGGTGGAGTTTGGATGGAGCCTTTTAGCGCATACGCAGCAAAAGAATTCCTCGGGGCCCGGGTTGGACTCGATACCAGCACGGGTCAAGAGGATACGGAGCAACCCTGCTGCTAGGTATTGCTCTAGTGACGACAGACTTAGACTAACATTTACCGATCCAAACAGGGTTAGATCGCCGAAATAACAGCCCTTGGCCCGATGAAATCTGGGTCAATTCCGGTAACGTAGAACCGGCTGTTGTGGGAATTGCTGTTGTTGACGACGTTTTTCCTATCGCTTGGAGATACCGAAATCTAACATAAACATCGTACCTTGAAGTTATGTTTTGTTTTTGTTATGTAATATTGTTTATCTTGTTACAAAATATATATTGGAAATACAAAGTATATACTTTATAATAACTGACCCATATACAATTATGATGAAAAGATGACTGTTTGTATGTGCAAATACGTTTTCTAAAAGAGATTTCAAATTCATTTCATTGACAAACGTTTATACCTTTGTTTTTTCTATAATTTTCAAATGAATTCGAAAAAACTAGTGTCATTATTTAGTTCTGTATTTCATCCACAATACGCAGCTTTATGAATCATGTAAATATTGTTTGGTTTTTACAAGCATTTTTCCGAACCCTTGTAAAACTGTGAAATTCGGCCGGTTTTTTTCGCATAAGCAGCTGCAATATTAGCAGAAAATGGAACGCCTATTGTAACATTTCACAACCTCCTTCATTACGCGTGATGATCGATGAAGTCTCGCCTGTGTATGACTCATTGCTATCGCTGGGCGATGAGAAACAAATCACAAATGCGATAATCATATGCATGCTCTGCCACCTAATCCAAGGATTGTGAAGTAACCTTGAATAGACAGTACCAGCACCTATCAGCGGAAGTAGCAGCGTGTTCGAGAACGAGACGCATAGTCGCAATCAGCGTGAATCACGTGAACAGGAAAAAGTCAGCTTTAGTTGCTGCAATTACAAAGCAGCAGTGTCAGCAGTGCGAATCAAATTACGATAATTTAGCTGCCGCTCCACTTTCAACACTCTCTCTGTGCAACAGAGATTTGAGTCTGTTAAATCATTGTCTTATGCATAAATTGTTTGCGTATGGCAGATACGGCATCCAAGTGCAGAGCGGATCGATGTCGTGTGTGCAATCCCGTTTCTTTTGCTGCTATACCTAATCCGCGACTAACAACAAATACACATGTAATACAACAAGTGTGCCTGATCGGGTAATGTTGGTAACAGCAGTATTCTTGTGAGAACCAGCTGTAAAGAATCCCTGCCCGCAAGAGCCTTGCTGGCTCAGGATCACAAGTCAACTTTATGACGGAGGATTTGGGCCAAAAACTGCGGATTCGACGCCAAAACAGGACGTTATATATTATAGAAATTGGAAACTTTAATATGTAAGTCAGGGCAATATTAAGCGCGTTTGTTAAATAGCGGGTAAATAATCACAAACTTTCGGCGGAGTTCCGGATTATGCGATGTATTTCGGATAATCATCCAGACCATAACATCAATGTTAATGGTTGGAAAAATCCGCACAATATTGAATTGGCGGATCCAAAATTCCAAAATATTGATATATTATTGGAAGCAGAAACCTTTTTGATCTGTTAACTGAAGGCAAAATTAATAGTGGTTCTAATCAACCAACGCCACAAAAAACTCTTTTGCGATGGATTGTGTTCGACAAATATGTCAGCAGTGTAAGGCTCCTCCCGTCGTAAATATCACACTGTGCCAAACTGAGAGAAAGACTAAACTTAGGTAGTCCAAAAATGTTGGGCTCTTGAGGAACTTCCTTCCCCTTCAGGATGCAGCAGGCCCTGGAGAAGAGAAAATTAAAAGATCCAGAACTTCGTAAAATGTATTTGGACTTAATGAATGAGTATACATCACTAGGTCATATGAGCACAACAAATAATAAGATCCCGAGTGAGCCACACTATTTCATTCCGCGTGAGTGCGTTTTGAGGCCCGAGGGAACAACAACAAAACTACGAGTTCTTTGGTGCGTCGAGTCGTACTTCTTCTCAAATTTCATTAAATCAGCTTTTGATGGTAAGCCCAACCATCCAAGAAGGATTGTAATCAACTCTTCTTCGTTTTCGCTTACATAAGTACATTTTAACAGCAGACATTACTAAAATGAACCGCCAAATAATTATGCAGGAAGAAAAAAAAAAATTGTCATCTTATTGTGCATCGCTCAGAGTTCAGTTTATTCGACTTAACGGCACTGCGCCTGCACCATTGCTCGCAACACGGTATTTACAAATGATCAGCGATGCTAATGCAGATACCTATCCACTCGATTCATTTTCCAGTAAAAGATACTTTCTATGTTGATGACTTATTAACAGGATCTGAAACTATAAGAAGTGAGGTGGTAGTTAAAATATTAACCTCGGATGGATTCACCTTAATGAAGTGGTTTTGCTAAACGACCGCTAAACGAAACATATTGTCAGTCTCTGCTCGCCAATCTGCTGGTTGTGATAAATGTACGCTGCTTACTGCAAAGTCTAGAGTGGCTCCGCTGAGGCCCAAGTCTCTTCAACGTCTCGAGCTCTTGGCGGCACACCTTTCAAAATTATGGTATAGGCGCTACTATATTGAATCGATTATTCGAAAAAATTTGGGCAGACTCCATTTTCAGGGTTGCAACTCCGAAGTGAATAATTCCATATGGTTTGGCGGTCCAAAGCTGCTTCTAAAAGACCCGGCTTTATGGCGGCTTTTACGATGGATTAGACGACTAAAAATGGCTGTTTTGAAAATTGTTCAGGTGGTTCAATTTGCGAATGAAATCCCAAAACTGACTAAAGGCACCACGCCACCCGCTAACGTGTAAAAACTCTACCCGTCAAATTAATCCCAGTAGGATGTCGCCTATTAAATGCACCTCTTCCATAAGATATCGAATAATTTCTTTGTTTTCGCCCTAAAAAGGTTCATTGGTCGCCGAGGGATGCGCCAGACCATTTACAGCTACAACGCAACCAATTTCGTCGGCGCCGACCGCAAGCTGCGCGAACTCAAAGAGGCGTTTCTGTCCCAGTCTCCAGAAGTAATGCGATTCGCTGCCGAAGTAGGATTCAAATTCGTCTATATACCACCCAGGGCGCCGCACTTTGGCTGGTTATGGGAGGCGGTAGTGGCTGCACCCGAAACGGAGTCTTCAGCCCGACGATATCGTTCTTGTTCACGAAGACAACGTAGGAACGCAGCAGTGCGTATTAGGACGAGTCGTCGCAACCGTAGAAGGAAAGCAAAGGTACGAGTGGCAGACGCGGTAACCAAGGCAGGCACAATTAAGCACAATATAAACTCGCCCTGCTATCAAGGTGGACGGTGTTGCGTCAAGCGACTTTGCAAAACAAAATAAAAATATATTTTAAAAATAAATTTAAAAATTCATTTCATGTTCATTCAATAAGCTCTATTCTTATATTTTTGTGGTCATCGATGCGCTTTCAAAATTGTTCTGGCTATACCCAACTCGCAGCACAGGGACAGAGGAGGTTATTGATCGTCTTAAGAACCAATAATTTGAGTCGATATAAGAATCAGTCATGTACCACAGCTAAGTGAACTCTTGGACAATGAGGTTATCAAGGAGATCAATAAGGAGTGAGAACACTGAGTGAGCGTAAGAAAACGAATGTGAAAATGAAGAAAGAAAATATACGTAGCTTTAACGCGCGACTATTGACTACTTCGGATGTACAATAACACAAGTTATATTCAAATTTAATAAACTAATGTAATTTTTAATAATTAAAACCAGAAAGTGTTGTAATAAAATTAATTTAATGGCCAATCCACATATATTTCCCTTCCGCTTTTTTGCTCTTCATTCAATGCTTTATAAAAAGTGTTACAGTGATCGGATTTAGTTAAAAAATGCGCCGTTTTGTTCGATGATCTGTTTCCATCTAGACGGCAACTTCATAATACCTTCCGCGTAGAAGCCCCCCTCCTTATTTGCGAAGAATTCGGACAGCCACTTTTCGCAAGCCTCTTTTGAGTTCAACTTCACACCACCAAGGGCATTCGCCATGGACAGAAACAGGTGGTAATCACTTGGCGCTACGCCCGGGACGCTTCTGGTCGATCGCCTGCTTCAAGCGGTCCAGTTGTTCGCAGTAGATGGTAGAATTAAGCGTCTGGCCATATGGGAGCAACTCATAGTGGGTGATTCGGTTCCAATCCCACCAAACACACAGCAAAACCTTCCTGGCCGTCAATCCCGGCTTGGCCACTGTTTGGGACGATTCACCGGCCTTCGACCACGACCGTTTTCGCTTGATATTGTCGTATGTGATCCATTTTTCGTTGCCATTCACCATCCGCTTCAAGAATGGGACGAGTTCGTTCCGTTTCAGCAGCATATCGCAGGCGTTGATTCGGTCCAGAAGGTTTTTTTGCGTCAAATTATGCGGCACCCAAACATCAAACTTTTTTTTGTATCCAGCCTTCTGCAGATGGTTCAAAATGGTTTGGCGACTAACTCCCATCTCCTGGGTGATGTCACGAGATGCCATATGCCGGTCTAACTCGATGTATTCCATGATTTGATCGGTATTAGTCGTCACAGGTCTTCCGCCGGCTGGCTTATCCATGGTGTCGTTTTCACCGGCTCTGAATCGTCGAAACTATTCCTCCGCGGTTCGAAGTGATAGAGTACCATCCCCCAAAACACCATTAATCTCACGGAACGTTTCTCTAGCGGATTTGCCTTTAACGAAGAAAAACTTTAAAATAGCGCGAATTTCGGCGTTAGTGAACTCCATGTTTACACGTCTATAACTGTTGAACGCAATATCCAAACTAATCATGCATAGCGTTGTTTTGTAGGTTATGTCAAGACCTTTCAAATTATGTATAGTGTTGCCAGATACGAGCTCTGTAGCGCTTTGTACATAGCCGCGAAATTCAAAAGACAAAAAAGCGGAAGGGAGATATTTGACAACCTTATATTTTCAAGTTTAATTTTTTATAGCCTATTCGGAACAGTTACATTTTCACTTTATTCGCATTTGATTACTTACTTATATATGTCAATAATATCACATTGATATTTACATACAATAAAGTTGTCTTCAGCACATATCAGCTTCAGAATTGGCGCAAAAGAGATTAACATCCATTTTCGAAAACTATTAATTAACATCCTTTTTTTTTGTTTTGCTTACGAAAGATTTCATATTGTTTTGTATGGTTCTTTAGTTTTTCAAATTTAACTAATAGGTAGTTGACATGACGCCCGGAGAGGATAGAATCATGATTAACTGAATCATGGGAATAAATGAAACTACCTTCGAATTTTTAAACAATGCATTCAGCTCTTCACGAAATAAATATAGTTGATGCAAACTTTAGTAGGGCAAGTTGGAGAATCAATAATCTACATTTATTGTGGTTAATTTCGCAATATATGCTCTTCCGTTCAGTTCATTCAACCTTTAAAATCAGGTTCTGAGAAAGTGTATAGTGCACTTCCTAAAATCGGCTTACTTATTTTTAAAGGAAGTTACGATAAACTCTAACTTAACAATTAAGCTGGCTACCCGATTGAAATTAATATGAAAAATTTGTTTATTTATTAAATAAGATATCTACATATAATACGTAGGTAAAACATTTATAATATTTTTACGATGACGTATTGGTTTCCACATCTGTCAGATAACAGAAAACATGGCATTAACGCTTATATTACAAAACAAAAATGAATTTACATTTAACTTTGATCCATTGACGAGTTTTCAATATTGACCGAATTTGAGTCTTTTTGAATGCATTCGTAAATTTTGCACAATTCCGGTGTATCTTTGATTATTTTCAAAAAATCCGTTAAGTGTTGATTTTTGTCTGAAATATAATTAAATTCCGAAACCGTAGAGACAAAAAAAAACTTTAACTCACCTGCATTAGGTATTTGGGATAACGCAGAAACAGCTCTTAATGCAGACCTTTTTAGTTCATCTTGTTTTTCATGTTCTTGTTTCACGGAATTTGCCTTTACTTTGTAGGTACACGTTTCCCGCAATTGCAGCACAAACTGGTCAAGTTCTAAACAAAACAATTATAATTTAGTTTAGCAAAGATATACACTGGACACTAAACATACGTTGTAAAACTGCATCAGGGCATAAAACAGCTAAACGCGCAGTCATTAAATATGTTAACATTTTTATGTCATAATGATCGCATAAACCAGCTTGCACGTGTCCCAAAAATTGTTTCACATCAACTCGGTCCAATCCTTGCTCTAACAAAGTATACATACATTCAAAAGCTGCCTTGCGAATGTCTAGACCATCGTCAACAGTATGCTTAAATGGACCCATTTCAACTTCACGAATTAATTCAGGCTATAAATAGTTTAACGAAAGTTTAACAATGTACATAATTTAAATAATGGTAAAAACTAACCTTAACTTTCGTTTCTGAGTATAAAAAAGGCAATAATGTGGGCAGTAGGTCACGTACTAATGTTGGTTTGTTATGAATGGCCGCATTGAATGTGACCAATGCTACTCTCCTTACTCCTGGTTCGGGATCACGAAGAGAGGAAAGAAACTCGCCTAGATTTTGTTTTAATAAGTGGTCTATTGGTTGCGGTTGATCTGATATAGTAAATTTTATGGACGATACTACCACGGCTCTCATAATTGCGTTATTAGAATATAAAGCATCGCGAAGCTGTGGCAATAGTTCATCTGGGTTAACCAAGATTAATTTTCCGAGACATTCTGCAACAACATTTCGAGAACCCTCTTCAGAACTCTCACAATGTTTTATAAGTTGCACCCAAATAGATGGAACGGAAGGTAGTAATTGAGAAAGTCCGTGTTGGGTAACAGATAATGCTGATATAACTTCCTTTAGTGAATGCAATAACAAGTACTGACGTTTTGGTTGTCCTTCTATTTCTTTAAGTATAAGAGGTAAGTAAGTTTTTAAACTTCCAACTGCAACAGCACCTAAAGCCAAACTTGATGAACTCTTGACGTCTTCAGAACAAACACCAAAACAATCAATTAGAGTTTGTGGTAAAGATAAAATCGGACTTAAGTCAAAATTGCGACCAATCTCTCCAATTGTTAATAGACAAAAGCCCATTTTTATATCATTAGATTCAGTTGTTTTTTGAATATAATCAAGCAGACGCGACGCCAAAGGTATGGCTTCCCATGGGCACTTTAGAGTGAGTGATGCTATACATTTAGCTAAAGAATGATGTGCTTGTTTATGAACTTGCTCATTATCAATGATAACTGGATCCATAAGTTTATTGAGCAAAGAATTGTAACCCAAATGTTGAATATTTGTTTGAACTAAGACTTGAAGAAGGTTTAACGTACATGTCAGTGCACCACCCTAAAAAACATACAGTCTGTATAGTAATTAATAAATAATAATAAAAAGAATTACTTACTTGTAAAAGTGGCGATCGCACCAGCATTAATACAGCAGGCAAAAATTGCTCATGAGTATCTTCAAGAGCTTTGGGATGTTTAAGGGCAGTCGCTGTTAAAAGTATTAAACAATATTGAGCAATATGGAGATCGGAATCTGATATTAGCGGTTTAAGCTCAACAATTACTAATTGTAGAATTTGGGGATTAAATGCAGGAGAATAATTCTCAACCAATTTGTTTAGTAAATCTAAAGAATGCAATCTGAGAGCTCTATTATTTTTTCGTAAAAATGAGCCTAATATGGGAATAATTTCTTTTATTATTAAAGTCAAATCGATTCGTAAAGGAGATGAAGCGATCATATGAATTGCTTTAACGCTACTTAGACGAGTTATTTCATTATTAAGCCGTTCCATCAATATTGGAAGGCAAGTTTGAACTTGCGGAACTAAAAAGTCGCCCATATTTGCTATTATTTGGCCCATACAAGTTATAGCACGATCTTTAACTTCCTGATCAACATCAGATGTCATTAATTTTTTTAGTGTAGCAGAATATAGGTCTTCCACAAAAGGTCCTATTTTAAAAGTACCAGGTAATATGGGATCGTCTAAAGGCCTTATAACCTTTACAAGTTGTTGCATGACTTGAAGTGCTTCTGTAGAAATTTTATAAAATGAATCAAATACAGCAGTAATTATAATTGGTACCAATGTGGGAATATGAGGTTGAAAAAGATATGTAGGTGAATGACATGTAAAAAGAGAGCATAAGAATCCTAATGCACTAATTTTAATGTTACTTGTTGAATTTTTATCACATAGTGCGTAACTTATACCAGGGACAATATCATTTAAGTATGGCCCTAAGCTTCCAGGTAATACATTTAATAATTCTCGCAATAAAAGAAAACAGTCCTGACGAGTTTTCATCGACCGTTCACGCATTAGAGGTTGGATAATTTTAATAACATCTTTTAGTTGATCTTGAAGAAGAGAGAAGATTCGGGGAATTTCTTCCATTGAATCTGGATCTTGTGCTAAAGGATGTGGAGCCTTTGCACTTTTCAACAAAGTTATGTATACATGAAATATGTCCGACTTCACATTTTCTTCTCTTTCTTTCAAACGCAAAATTAATATAGGTCCCAAGTCTTGGCAAAAACTCTCAATAAATTCATGGCGAGTTATTATTAAAGCTTCCAAACATTTTGCGGCAGCACGACGAACTTTCCAGCTTATATCATCATCATCACTGTAATCATCACTGTCGACATATTCTCCTTCTTCAGTATCCATCGCAAGGCAACTGTGACCATCATCAGATTCATAGTTATAGTTGGGATCGTAACTTAAATATTGAAGGCAAATATCCAAAATCTATTCCACGAAAAAAGAAAAATATGTTTATTAATAGTGTTAATTCCAGGCATAAATATAAAATAGCAACGCCGATATTTGTATCAGTATTGAACCAAACCAACTTTCTACCAGATATTGAGGTATAAGTAAAATTGATATTTCTCTGTTTTACCCTACAAATTAGAAAAACAGTACTCACTCGGTAACCGCAACGCTCGTTAACACAATGTAAGGCAACCTTAATAAGTACAACTCAAAAAAAAAAAAAATTAACTCTGCAAAATTAGTCAAACATGACACATTTGTACAACGTAATGCAACATTGATAAGTACAACTAAAAAAAAAAATTGAGCTCAGCAAAAATAGCCAAACATGACACATTTGTATTTTCGATACAAATTTAATCTTGTAATTCTCACATTTATTTATTAAAGTAACGTTTCTATTTACAGTAAATTAATTCAATATTTATTATTATCTTTTAAATCTTACCGTATTTTTTGTTTAAAAACAATAAGATCTCAATATCCGATCTTTTTAAGTAACCAATCTTTCACACAACATGCACCTTTATGTAGTAAAGGTAAATCAGATGACAGAAAGTTACAGCCATTTCAATAAAATAAAAAATGTGCGATTGATCCATTTTTACTAAAAGCAGATATTATATAAACAACAACAACAGACAAGGACGTATAAATTACACTACAACACCTGCCGATCGAAAACGTACCTATGTCTGTCGTGTATGGCCACTTTAATTGTAATTTTCTTGTCTATGCGTACCTATAATTTTAAGAAAATTGCTTTCTTGCCGGCAGTGTATTTAGTCCTGCCATAAGTTCTTTTACAAGTTCAGACTATTATAAAAATTAAATTACTTATACAAAAATGTTTAATAAAATTAAATTTATTTAATATTAAATGAGCGATGTACAAAATTGTATTTGAAATGGTCTCCGTTTGCTTTCACACACTTAAAAAATTCAGCCATCGATCAATAGCAGCACTTACAGTTTCTGTTGATACTCACCTCGTTGCACGAACGATATATTTTTGGAGTAAATTTTCAGTGGGGTATCTGATAGGCCATATTCTCCAACTCTGAACACATACTGTAGTCCAGTAGATTCCAATCTTGACTTTGAGATGATTAATCATCTACAGCTATAAAACCAGGCGTTTTTTCATCTGTAAAAAAATATCTTCCTGGCCGTTGACCGCGTACCACTGAAGAGCCGCTTGCATCTGTTGACCCTCATTTGTTTCAAGCGCTTTGTCAGAAGATGACTAGTTGACCGACAGTAGACTTTTAGTGGAGGTAAACTCAAATAAATCTTGACATTTTACTGATCGATACATTCATTTCCTTTGACATCCTTTTTTGTTTTCTAGGGATTTCTGCGATGTCGTTCGCGAACACTTTATGGCTGAATTGATCGGAAGCACGCGAGGTCAAGCACTTCTTTTTCTGTCATCAACTGTAGACGCTTGGGAAAATCGATCAATATTACGATAAACAAACATTCTCAAGATATTAAGTTTTTTGAGAATCTCATAAATTTCACTTGCGTTTTTTCCACACTTACGTAAAGCAATCACTGAAATACGATTTTCTTTTGCTCCCCACACCATTGTTAATAAACAACAAGTAAGGAAGTTCTAAGTTCGGGTGTAACCGAACATTTTATACTCTCGCAACTTATAAGGTTCAAAGCCCTGGAAATTACTTCAGGTGTTGGCAAATTTTATATTAAAGGAAGTATTGATCGGAATCAACCCATTTTTGACACAAAGACATACTATTATCGATAGTTTCATTTATTTATTCTATTATATGAATTTCAATTATATATCTTACACATTAACCGATATTTTCGGTAAAAAGTCAACTATAGGCACTGGGATCCACATATTTGGTACTTAGGGGCTTGAACAGTTTTGGTTCGATTTATACAATTTTCGGTCACAAGGTGGCATACTTAAACGCATTATTCATGCAAAGTTTTATCCCGATACAGTCATTGTTGCCTGATTTGCATAGTGGAAAGTGAAAGAATCAGATGGCGTGGTTGTAGTCCGATTTCACCCATTTTCGTGCTATAACATAGAAATATGAGAATAAGGCTAAAAAAATATTAACTGCAGATGCCCCTCCCTAATGTGATCCTGTGTACCAAATAACAGTCTTGTATATTATTGCGGAGCTTAGTTATGGCAATTTATTTGTTTTTGATTAACGGCGTTTTGTGGGCGTGGCAGTGGTCCGATTACGCCCATCTGCAATACCAACCGTCTCACGGTACCAAGAAACATGTCTACCAAGTTTCATAAAGATATTTCAATTTTTACTCAAGTTAGAGCTTGCACGGATTTCAACTCGTCTCTTCATCCTGATCATTTATATATACATAACCCTATATCTAACTCGATTAGTTTTAGGTGATACAACCAACCGTTAGATGAACCAAACTATTATACTCTGTAGCAACAGGTTGCGAGAGTATAAAAACAAACACTGAGCTGATTATTATATATGAGTAGACACTGCGTACAAATTATAAGAAAAAACAAATAAAGAAGGATTAAGTTCGGGTGTAACAGAACATTTTATATTCTTGCAACTTACAAGGGTCAAAGTCAAGGAAATACTTTCAGGAGTAGAAAACCTTTACAATATATTGAAAAATATTGCGACAGAATTTAAAAATTATTATTCGAATAAAATCGAGAATGTATAACAATTAAATTTGGTATTGAAGGTCATGGACTCACTTAATTTTATTAATATATTTGACTTCGCGTCAAAAATTAAACTAAATCGAAGTAACTAAATTTAATATATTGGGTTGATGTTGAAACCGTCAACCACAGGATCGGAAATCATTATATTAGGGATATGAGGTTTAAACCAAGGTGTAGACCAACTATATTCATATTCGGCGGTAAACCACATTATCATTAAGATATCACATATTTTGACCATCCCCAACGGCTTAAAGTCAGGTTGAACGCCGGAAACCATTATATAGGCTATATTAGGGCAGAGAAAGGGATTGCATTGATTTTCACGTTGATCAGGTATATTTAAGAACATATTTTCAATTTTGTAAATCCTCTGCCTAGTCTTAGTGCCTTAAGTTGTGAACGCCGTTCGTTAAGGGAGAGCTTGGTAGTGAGTTGATCCTTTGACCGACTCAACCCTTAACTTTCGGTCGCCATAAGTCTCCAGAGCATCGGCGCGCATCACCGTCGAACGCCGACGTATCCAGTCGAACATCATCACCGCGGGACGCAAACGTAAGGCATCCTTAGTCGCTTAGCACCCCCAGAGCGCGGCAGAGTAGAAAATCTTATCGTATAACAGCTATTCAACGGAGCCGCGGATGACGCTACTGCGGCAAGGAATGAATGTCTCGCAGTAAGGCGATCCTCTGGCAGGCATTTCACTCTTTACATAGATAGCATAGATTTGTAAATGGGCCCATAGTTTATAAATTTATTGTAACGAACCCTGGACACGACGAGTAAATCTCAGCAAATTAGAAGAAGCAGGACAGAAAAAATCTTTGTTACAATTGACGCTCGAGCAGGGACACTTTGCACTGACTTCATTGGACCCTACCCGCGATCCACGCTTGGTAATACTATGTTATTAGTATTCTTCGACCACTTCAGCAAGTGGGTGGACTTAGTCCGCATGAAGCGCGCTACAGCAGAAGTGCATTTAGAAAACGAATTTTCGCACGATTTGGCGTCCCGAAAATTCTTATTTCGGACAACGGCGTCGAATTTACTAGTTAGCTATGGCAACACTACCTAAACTAGGGGTACGCCAGCAATTCACTGCACCCCTCCAGAGAACCCCTCGGAACGAGTCAACCGGACAATTTAACGAATTATAGCACAACTCAGTAAATCCCTACACTAACGATGGGACGGTTTTCTCCCAGAGATCGAGGTCGCAGCGAATACCAACATCTCGGCCCCCACGGGGTATAGCCCGGCATTCCTCTTACAAGGACGAGAGCCGCGACTGCAAAAGGCCCTTTTCGACGAAGTTAATATCGGCACAGGTATTTCACCCACGACGGCTGAGGAAAATTCCAAGAGGATGCAGGAGGCCTTCAAAATTGTTCAGCAAAATATAGAGAGGGCGACGACGGATCAAGCCTGCCATTATAATCTGAGACGCAGAAAATGAACCCCCGCAATCGAAGAACTAGTTCTCGCGAAAGATTATCACCTCTCTAAAGCCACTGAGGGTTTCGCCGCAAATCTAGCCCCGAAGTACGATGGCCCGTATCAATTTCTCAGGTACATCTCATCAGTCATCGTCCAAATTCGAAAAATTGACGGTGGAATGGAGAAAACGGTGAACATCAGCGAATTCAAATCATACCACATAGCCGTAACAGTTTCGAAAAAAATAAAAAAAATATTTAAATGCCCAAATTTGGTGTCCAAACGAGACGTTCACATTCATTCAACCACGAGCTGTCAGCAAAGCAAGACATACAGGCCGTTTCAAGAGCAAAATAAACTGTTTATAACTGTACCAAAACAGAAAAATACAGACGATTGCGGTATTTACGTACTGAAAACGATGGAACGAGTTGAAGGAGCACCCGAATGCATCTCCAAACCTTTCACAGCAAAGATGGCAGCAGAGAAACGCGCTCACATATAAGATATAATACCTTCAGACATCATAAAGACACAACTACGAACAATGACGCAGAAGTAGTAGAGTCACCAACTTTGTCACAACCATCCGCAAAGGTACAGCTCCCACCTGAAGGCGTAAAAATATCCATGGCCGACGCAAACGGAACAGGACTAGAGGCCTTCCCACAGATCGCTGAAAGAGTCAGAAGGAGGCTCACGGACCTCACGACCGGCTTAAATTTACTACCGACAAATACCAAGTGGCCATGTATCGGTGGGAGTACAGATTGGAATGAAGCCAACAACAACTGCAAAACCCTACTAGAGAAAAAAAACAGGAAAATTGCTAATTCATAATATATTTGCAAAACGAATTTTAAAACAATATGAAAGAAAACTATGAAATTGAAAAGAAGAGCTAAGAAAAAAATTGATAGATGTGAAAACAAAAAAATATTATTTAAGAATCTGTACTTAAATTAAGGAAAAAAAATGCATTTATAAGAAAAAAAGAAAAACTTGATGTAATCGAAAAGGAAGAAAAAAAAGTGTTAATATGTAAAAGTGGAAAACTTTATATAATAATGAAAGGAAGCTTCAACTTTGGCAAATTGTTCAAGAAGCAAAAACAATGTAAATCACCAAGAAAAATATATAATTAAGAGTGAATTTAAGAATAATTTAATTAATTTAGTGTCAATTTTATGGAAAAATTTAATAAAAGCTTTCATTGTAAATTAACAAAAAGAAAAGAAATATTGCAAATTAGGTTGAATTTTGCATGTCATCTGATGCAGTGGGAGTTGATGGATTTAGCGTACCGAAATACAAATTTTGAACTGTTAAAATTTAGTAAAATTTGATTTGTCACCGACTCCTAAATATTTATTTGTGAAATCGATAGCGTTAAAACTGGTTAAGTCGATATCAGTATGCGACTGTGTTCTTTCTAACACATGCTAACTTAGCACCACGTGTTTTCCAAAACTGACGTGCATACTTTGGTTTTTGGAATTGGCGAAATAATATTTTAAATTAACCTGGTGCTCCTAGTTTTTTGTGTTTCTACAATAATAAGGCTTATATTAATAGAAAATAAATGTTTTGTGCCCTGTGTATTTGTATTGTATTATTAATTTGTGTTTGTACCTAATAACCTTCTCATAACCTATTTGTGAGAAAATTTCATCTTCTGTAGAGAAAAACTTTATGAAGCAGGGATTGACTGGTAAAAAGAGTATAATTGTCTAAAAGTATGATTCGTCCACTGTTTAAATTGTCAAAGATTAGCTGCCCATACTTTTAATGTTTAATTTTTTTAGCGATCAGCGATTTTGTTTTTTCAAGCGTTGGAGAAAAATTCAATTGTAGTTCATATACTTTGAATACAATTGTTGTACAATTGAAAATTTTCTGCCAAGGAACATATTGTTTTCCCATCCCCAGACTTCACTTCAAATGTCGTCAGAAAACAGAAAGCCTTCACAGATTGCCACCCTAAACATCAATGCGCCAAAGTTGCGAATCTCGTCGAAAGCAATACCTGCAGTGAGCTTTTTAAAGCAACATGTATATGTTTGTACAAATCTGGAAAGCGTAGTACATCCGAAATTGTTTCAATGATTGCAACAGAGACCGAATCAACTAAAAAAATTAAAAGAAGTCTTAGTCAAGTATTTCCTTTAAAATATACTGCTGAGTGCTTTGGCCCTTTTTATTGATGGCGATTATACCAAAAGAACATATAAAATTTTGCAAGCTGGAACAAAAGCACATAATTGCAATATCTTTCCAAGTTACGATGTTTTGTGTTCCGTCAAGAGAAATCCTGACAATTTCAGCCAATTTGAAGACAGCGAATATAAAAATTTGTGGCTCTTCTCCAAATGGGGTTCGGGGCACTCTACATATCGCCCAAGTTTTAAAAACCCAGATCTAAAAATAGCTGATGAGCAGTTATTTTTTATATATATTGTGCCACTACAATTGGTTTATGGAACTACCTTAGTTTGAGAAAATCCTCGGCCATCGTCAACGCGATATTGTAGCCCACTTAAAAATGTTTTTGAGAAAGAGTCTGCAGATTTGGTTAGAGCCGAGATTGGGAATACGAAATCGCAGATTCTAAGAATTGAGCCCACACGATTTAGCCGATTTTCACTTTCCGATCACAAATTGCAACTTACAATAATTGATGGAAAAGTATGCAGCGTAATTGCGGAAACGTCGACATAGACATGCGGCATCTGTAAGGCCACGGCAAAACAGATGAACAATTTGGATGCCATTATAAGTATGCCGAAAGAAAAAAACTTATTTGAAGTGGTTCAGATAAATTGTTACTGGAAGAAAGGAAGGCATATAGCCAAGGCTCGGGTAATAGCGGAAATACAGCTGGTCGATTTTTTTAAAATTCTGCTGTATCTGCTAGAATTACTGGTGTGAGCCATGAATTAATAAAACGACTTAAAATCATTTTGCGTTGAATGGCCTCCATTTATTCCATTAACATCGAAAGTTTCCGCGAATACGCATTAGGAACGGCAAAAATTTTCATCAGAGAATATCCATGGTTCTATATGCCAAGCTCAGTACACAGAATTTTGATGCATGGAAGTGATATCATAGAAAGTGTACCACTTGCGATTGGCATGATGTCAGAAGAAGCATTGGAAGATAGATGTTCATACCGAATGAACACATCCCTGCATTGTTCTCCAAACTCGCATAAATACGAATTAGAGGACAATACAAAAGGCTCAACCTCACCAACATAGCTCATAATTTCAATAAAAATAAATCAGAAGGCAGGAGCAGATATCAACGCGGACCAAAATAAAAAGGCGTGAAAAAAAGGTGGCCCAGCAACACAACAGCAGCACCACCAAAATCTACGCGGGATTATCAACCCACATCAGGTTCCAATTAAGTTTATAGTTAATTTATATTATTTAAGTTTAACTTACAAATAACACATAAATTGAATTATATATAATATATAACCCTTAACAAACACACACATAAATATTGTACAATTAACCCACACAAATTGTCTATAATATTTATACCCTATATACTCAAATTAATTAAAGTTAAATTTTGTTGAATTTTAATTAACATTTTATTTTATTTGGCACGAGCCGAATTCGTTCCCGGTAAAATAAAACCCACCCAATTAAACACCGTTTATATATATTCACCCACCCAATCAACCACCGTTTGGATCATCAGAAGTTATATATTCACCCACCCAATCAACCACAAACTTGGATTTACAAAAGCAACAAGGATTACATACGTGGAAAAAATTGTGAGTACATAAACCCAAATTTAAAAAAATATATATAACTATGTTCGCGCCGAATTGAAATCCTCTTGAAAACACAATTTGTGGATTGTGGAACCAAAGTCGTTCTGACCGACATTGTGTGTTTTCGATGAGTTTTCATTGACAGTTCACACATCTATATCTATACTGCTCACTCTCATGTCTTTTTCTGAGTCATTGCTGACCATAAATCCGTCATAGATGAAAATTGTCAGTTATGACTGAAACGCTATCAGAAGTGAAAAATTCTTTTGCGCAGTAGATAATACAATTTTTATTTCTTTAATAAATTTCGAACTTTTAATCAGAATTAGTTATAACAATATACTTAAATATAAAAAGGAATGAAACAAAAAATATAATAAAATATGAAAATATATAAATAAATTTTCACTTGATGCCATCTCCTCCTCTCAATAGCTCTGCGTACGTCTTTGTCCAATCTGTGGATAGTTCTGAATTTAAAAATGCAAATGTAAATTAACAGTACTGACATATCAAATGTGAGTGTATTGGTGAACCCATCAGCAGCTTCTTGTAGGGTACGTTTAGGCCAATTATGGAATGTAAACAAATTTTCAACTGACATTTAGGGCTGGCAAAATATGTCTTCTAATAATATCGATTAAACTAGAGCAGGCACCGATTATAATGAGTGGAATGTAAGTTTTCAAGGGGTTTTCAGTGAAAACTGTGTTTTCGTTTGACAGATTTTGTATGGCTGAAAACACAAGTTTTCGCGTGAAAACTTCTTTTGTCTATGAAAACACGAATTTTGTGTCGGTGCGAACATAGTATAAATAATATATCAGTGCAATACGGAATAAAACTGCAAAGTGAAAACAAATATATATATTAAAATAAATCTTATGCTTAACAGATATTAAGTGCAAAGTATTTGCGAAATTGTTATTGCCATATTCCGTTTAGCACATTGCTCATAATACATAAGTACGTACTTACGTATATATATATATATATATATATATATTTGGGTTTTTTGCATGTTCGCAATGAATATTTAACAGAGTGGGTAATGCAGTTTGAATATATATACATATATGTATATATACGTGTATGTATGAATAGGTACCAAGAGTAAAGCTGCTAGGCTCTCAAAAATTGTATATTATATTTATATTATATATACATATATTCATATATATATATATATATATATATATTCAAATTGCTCATTATACATAAGTACGTACTTACAATATAATATAAAATTTTTGAGAGCCTAGCAGCTCTACTCAGCGATATTAAACACCTTCAGAGGACCGTCAACAATTGTCTTACAAATCTTCATAATGTATACATAGACACGACTAGTTGGGACCCAATCTTAATCTTCTTGTGTGGATTGAGTCAACATAAAACTTTACTTCATCAATTTGAGGACACCCTAGAAGACAACTCTGAAATACCATCATGGAAAACTTTCGACGCGTTTCTCACCCATAGATACAAATCTTTGGAATCAGTAGGAAATCTAACTGACCCCGTCCCAGTTACCCAATCCGACAGTGGGCCTTATAGAAAAGGAAAAGACAGGAAGTTTAATATCTTTCACGCGAATGTCTCTGGAACTTCGAAATTAAGTTTTTTGCACGCTAGTGAAACCCCTGTAAGACCCCAATGGCTAAAACTCGACCCGAAACATTGGCCAATGACCCGAAAATCAATCGATACAACATTGGAACTGCGGCCGATCAAGACTTTCGTCAACACAACACAAGAGCATATACTGGATAGATTTTCATCACTATCCAAAGCCATTCGTGTCATAGCACATTTATTCAGATTCTGCTCGAATGCGTCACCCAACAGATCACAACAGCCATACACAACGTTGGAAATAACTCCAGACGAGTTCAAGACTACTCACCCAATTTACCCACTCAATTACCCTACATGGTGGTAACCAGCTAGTTTTACGACTTATGCGTACGGAGTTTTGGATACCGAAGCTTAAAACAGGAAGAGAGAAACTACTCAAATCATGGCAACTCTTCCAGCGGAACGTACCACCCTAATTCGCCCATTCGCAGCAACAGGAATCGACTTCGCCGGTCCCTATGACATAAAAAATTACACCGGCAGAGCGTACTTGATCACAAAAGGTTATGTATGCGTATTTGTTTGTTTTGCAGCCAAAGCAATACACCTGGAGGCAGCAAGCGATCTCACCACCCAAGCATTCATGGCCGTATTCGCACGATTCTTTTCCAGGCGCGGATGTCCCGCCGATCTCTATTAGGACAATGGTACTAATTTCGTGGGAGCGTCTAAACTCTTAATCAAAGATCGACGAGAATTCATAAAATCACTAAAAACACTAGTAACAACAAGTGAAGCACACCAAAACATCAACTGCTACTTTAATCCTCCTGGAGCTCCACACATGGGTGGACTCTGGGAAGCAGGAGTGAAAAGTTTAAAGAGCCACTTAAAAAAGGTGTGCCAAATCCAAAAATTCACTTTCGAAGAATTATTTACGCTTCTAACCCGAACCGAAAGCTGCTTGAATTCTCGACCTTTAAGCCCACTAAGTGAAGACCCCAGGAATATAGAACCTTTAACTCCAGGCCATTTCTTAATAGGTACTCCTTTATTAACCCCAGCAGAACGCAACTTAGAAGATACATAGCTAAGCATCGCACATATATGGCAAAAGTTAAAGATACTCCAACAACACTTCTGCAAACGACGGAAAGAAGAATATCTAAAAGAACTCCACAAACGGTATAGGTGGAAATACCCTCAACGCAATATAGAGGTCAATGGTTATATGGTAGTTATACGCCAAGAAACTCTACCCCCAAACGAATGGAAACTTGGTCGCATCGAAAACACCTATCATGGTGCAGACAATAAGACCAAAATAGTTGACATACGTACTTCTCAAGGAACAATTACCCGCCCAATAACCAAAATAGTCACCTTACCAAATAACTAATCTCATTTATTTATAGTGACATGGCTCTTCAAAAAAGCATCAAATCAAAATCAGCAGCCGGCAGATCAGCCCACCCTTCATCGTACAATCACTCAGCGTCACCCGAAGCATCACTCTCCGACAATGGGACCCTGGCTAGACGCTTACATCGCTTTAAAGCGACCCTCTCCCCCATTCGAAAAGAAAGAGGAAGTACCCACCGCACGGCCCGTCGAACTATCACCCATTCATCAAAACACACAAGCGCAAAACGATGTAGCATGTGTAACGGGGAGCATCATTCAACCCTACACGGACACCCCAGGTTGTTCTGCAAAGAGACAACCAAAACAACAAAGAGCGACAAAAGACTGCACAAAGACGAAGACACTCCAACGCTACTGGAGAAGCCGACTCTTATACCCACTGCCATGATAAAAATAAAACACGATGGAAACTGGAATAAAATACGTGCCATAATTAACCCGACCCGAAAGGTAGCAATAATTGCCTCTGAGCTGGTTCAGAGATTGAGGTTACCGAAAACATACCTCGACTCTCACCGTATATGTAAAATCGTCATAGGGTCACTAACTGATCCCGACTGGCATGTCGAAGTCAACTGTCTTATGACGCAGGAATTACCGACCCAACCCTACAATCGTGATATAGGTGGCGAAATCTTTAAGAGATTCGACCACTTAGTCCTAGCCGACCCTATGTTCCACAAGGATGATAAAATCATGATGGAACTGGAAGCAAATTATCTATCGAAAATGGAAGAATTTAAGTTCTGTATTTCGGATTTATTCGAATATATCGAAGAACATTACGAAACCCACCCCGAAGATGAATCCGTTTATACTCTGGAAATATATGAAAATAAAGAAAAATTTAAAACAGGTCATCAATTATATTTGAAATGTTTGGGATCCATTAACCAAACTATTGATGATCTTAAGACCCCAACCCCCACACCAAAAGAACGAGCTTCAGATGAAAACACATCGCGGGACATAGGATCTTCAATTCATCTACCCCCTTGTGACACGGACATATTTAATGGCGACTTCGTAACCTGGCCCTCATTCACAGACATGTTTACGGCCATATATGTAAACAATCAAAAACTTAGTAACGTGGAGAGACTGTTTTAATGTATTAGAGTATACCTTAATAGTTGCTTTATTTATTTAACCCTATCTTATATACCAACCCATTCGGACTTATCTGTATACATGCAGCATGCTTTTTTAATAAATAGTGCTACCTTGATGGCAAATAATGCAGATTCAATAATTGTATTAGGTGATTTCAATTTACCGTGTGCTTCGTGGAAACCTGTCGATGACTATATCGTGCCGATTTGCAATCGGTCATGTTTTAATGAGTTTTTCGAAAAAATGTCCGAGTTGGGTCTGAACCAAATTAATTTGATTCCGAATAAATTTGGCAAATGCTTAGATTTAGTATACGTTGATACCTCTGCAAAGTGTTCCGTTATTCAGAGTAATCCTCCTGTTCTACCAGAGGACTCATATCATCCTGCTTTGGAAATATCTGTCGAAATCTCAGTCAATGTACGGGATAATAATCATCAAACTTCGTGCTTCTGTACTCGGTTTAACTTTGCAAAAGCTAATTTTAAAAAGTTAAATACAGAACTTTCTACAATAACATGGCCTAATTATAATGGTGACATTGAATTGAGTGTCTCTCATTTTAATAACATTATTATGAAATTATTTGAAAAGTATGTTCCAATAGTAATTGTTAATAAAAGCAAAAGTATAAGTCCGTGGTTTTCGAAAGAGTTATATAAATTGAAAAACAAAAAAACTCGAGCCTTTAAACATTTAAAAAAAAACCGGTTCACTTGTCGACTATTCTAAATATTCTCTATTGCGTCGACAATATTTTGACCTAAACAAAAAATGTTATAATAATTACTTAAATAAAGTAAAAAAAAATATTGTAAGTAATCAAAAATCGTTTTATGATTTCGTCAACTCCAAACGCAGGATTTCCAAATTTCCGTTCGCAATGAAATACAAATCTATCATTTCAAGTGACAATGATTTATATCCAATATGTTTGCAGAATTTTTCAAGTCAAACTACTGTAATAATTCTTCCAAAACTTTTTCTTATCAGCAAGTGCTGTGTTCGAATACTTTAATTAACGCTCCAATTATTTTTGAAGAAGACGTCCTACTTAATTTAAATAAGTTAAAACCATCTTTTAGTTATGGCACAGACATGATACCTTCATGCTTCCTAAAAAATAGTGCCAAATATATTTACTTGCCTTTGACAAGGATATTGAATTCCTCTCTTAAACACGGTATATTTCCTTCAATATGGAAACAGTCATTTATAATCCCTTTGCATAAAAGTGGATTTAGATCCAACATTGAAAACTATAGAGGTATCGCAAAACTATCAGTTATACCTAAACTTTTTGAAGCTATCATCACTGACCATATAATCTTTTCGATTTCTCCGTTAATTTCCTCATCTCAGCATGGATTTCGTAAAGGGAATTCGACTATAACAAACTTACTTGAATTTGTAAACCATGTATCATTGGGTTTTAGGGAACATAAGCATACGGATGTTATATACACAGACTTTAGCAAAGCTTTCGATAAAGTAAATATCTCGATTCTCATACATTGATCTGCTCGGCTTTCAGCCAAGATTCCTTTAAATGGGTATCTTACTATCTTTATAATAGAACACAACGAGTGATATTTGAGGATACACCTTCTGATACAATTAATGTTTCTTCAGGTGTTCCGCAAGGTAGTCATCTTGGCCCGATTCTGTTCTTGTTGTTTATTAACGATATCTCTTCAGTAATAGAATTCTCAAACATTTTATTATACGCTGACGACGTAAAGCTTAAATCATATACTTCAACTGAAGAAAGGTGTCTGTTGCAAACAGACTTAAACAATTTGGTTGCATGGTGTGATAGAAATGATTCGCCATTGAATCTCAATAAATGTAAGATGATGTGCTTTTCCCGTAGATCTGTGCACCACTCTTCTTATGTAATAAAACATCATATTCTAGAGCAAGTTTTTAACTATGTTGATTTGGGAGTTAATATGGACCCTAAGCTTAATTTCAGTCTTCATATTGATACCATGGTCTTGAAAGCAAAAGCTGTCCTCAGTTTTGTTAAACGTTGGTCTAAAGAATTTAGAGATCCGTATATTACTAAAACACTTTATACAACTTTGGTTAGACCTATATTGGAATATGGCTCTGTTGTATGGAACCCTAGCTACCAAATCCATTCTGACAAGTTAGAGTCGGTTCAAAAACAATTTTTACTTTTCGCCTTAGCGCATTTCCGATGGGATGCTAGGGTAAGTCTACCTCCATACACTAGTCGTTTAAAACTTATTAATCTACCTACACTTTCTAGTCGTAGACAAATGCTTGGCATAATATTCTTAGTGAAACTTTTGAATGGAACTGTTTGCAGTTCTTTTCTCCTGTCTGAAATTAAATTTAATATTCCGGTTCGCCTTTCGAGGCAGTTTAGACCTTTACTGCTAAAATCCTGTAGATCAAATTTTGAACTAAACGAGCCATTCCGCCGTATATGTCATGATTTTAATTCTCATTCCAGCACATTTGACTTATCTGACTCACTTTTCAAAATTAAAGATTTTATTGTTTTCTCTTAATAAATGAAAATGTAACAATTTATTATATTGTAACTTTAGATCTTAGCTGTTGAAATTTTTGTTTCTGTAGCTGAGCAGTTTTAGATCTCAACACTTAAAAAACTCTCTTGCCTTTTCTGACTCGGCTAATTCCGCATGTATGCGTATATCTCTATTAGGACAATGGTACTAATTTCGTGGGAGCGTCTAAACTCTTAATCAAAGATCGACGAGAATTCATAAAATCACTAAAAACACTAGTAACAACAAGTGAAGCACACCAAAACATCAACTGCTACTTTAATCCTCCTGGAGCTCCACACATGGGTGGACTCTGGGAAGCAGGAGTGAAAAGTTTAAAGAGCCACTTAAAAAAGGTGTGCCAAATCCAAAAATTCATTTTCGAAGAATTATTTACGCTTCTAACCCGAACCGAAAGCTGCTTGAATTCTCGACCTTTAAGCCCACTAAGTGAAGACCCCAGGAATATAGAACCTTTAACTCCAGGCCATTTCTTAATAGGTACTCCTTTATTAACCCCAGCAGAACGCAACTTAGAAGATACATAGCTAAGCATCGCACATATATGGCAAAAGTTAAAGATACTCCAACAACACTTCTGCAAACGACGGAAAGAAGAATATCTAAAAGAACTCCACAAACGGTATAGGTGGAAATACCCTCAACGCAATATAGAGGTCAATGGTTATATGGTAGTTATACGCCAAGAAACTCTACCCCCAAACGAATGGAAACTTGGTCGCATCGAAAACACCTATCATGGTGCAGACAATAAGACCAAAATAGTTGACATACGTACTTCTCAAGGAACAATTACCCGCCCAATAACCAAAATAGTCACCTTACCAAATAACTAATCTCATTTATTTATAGTGACATGGCTCTTCAAAAAAGCATCAAATCAAAATCAGCAGCCGGCAGATCAGCCCACCCTTCATCGTACAATCACTCAGCGTCACCCGAAGCATCACTCTCCGACAATGGGACCCTGGCTAGACGCTTACATCGCTTTAAAGCGACCCTCTCCCCCATTCGAAAAGAAAGAGGAAGTACCCACCGCACGGCCCGTCGAACTATCACCCATTCATCAAAACACACAAGCGCAAAACGATGTAGCATGTGTAACGGGGAGCATCATTCAACCCTACACGGACACCCCAGGTTGTTCTGCAAAGAGACAACCAAAACAACAAAGAGCGACAAAAGACTGCACAAAGACGAAGACACTCCAACGCTACTGGAGAAGCCGACTCTTATACCCACTGCCATGATAAAAATAAAACACGATGGAAACTGGAATAAAATACGTGCCATAATTAACCCGACCCGAAAGGTAGCAATAATTGCCTCTGAGCTGGTTCAGAGATTGAGGTTACCGAAAACATACCTCGACTCTCACCGTATATGTAAAATCGTCATAGGGTCACTAACTGATCCCGACTGGCATGTCGAAGTCAACTGTCTTATGACGCAGAAATTACCGACCCAACCCTACAATCGTGATATAGGTGGCGAAATCTTTAAGAGATTCGACCACTTAGTCCTAGCCGACCCTATGTTCCACAAGGATGATAAAATCATGATGGAACTGGAAGCAAATTATCTATCGAAAATGGAAGAATTTAAGTTCTGTATTTCGGATTTATTCGAATATATCGAAGAACATTACGAAACCCACCCCGAAGATGAATCCGTTTATACTCTGGAAATATATGAAAATAAAGAAAAATTTAAAACAGGTCATCAATTATATTTGAAATGTTTGGGATCCATTAACCAAGCTATTGATGATCTTAAGACCCCAACTCCCACACCAAAAGAACGAGCTTCAGATGAAAACACATCGCGGGACATAGGATCTTCAATTCATCTACCCCCTTGTGACACAGACATATTTAATGGCGACTTCGTAACCTGGCCCTCATTCACAGACATGTTTACGGCCATATATGTAAACAATCAAAAACTTAGTAACGTGGAGAGACTGTTTTAATGTATTAGAGTATACCTTAATAGTTGCTTTATTTATTTAACACTAAACCTACCACGAGCGGTCAAATGACCGTTTTCAAATTTTCTTTAAAATTTTCTAAGCACCACGTTATTATACCGCCATTAAACTTCATGACTTTTCCTAAAATATGCATACAATTGTTTTTTTAATATTTACTACTTTTTCGATTCTTTGATTTTTGAGATAACTATGTAGACCGTTTTAACTACCACGAGCGGTCATTTGACCGACTGAACGATTTATATGTTTTTGTAATAGAATACTCTCGAAAACTCAAATCTGAAATTAAAAAATAGATACTGTTAACGATTCATCATAAGTTCCATTAACTTGAGAGATTTATGCTATACAATTTGGCAGCACCATTCTCTAGGTGCAATCTGGCATCATCATTATCAGCTGACGCACTTTAGCTTCGGCATTTTTACCGTTGTTTGGGTCAGACCATTGTGAAGCACACAAGAACAACAGGAATCACCATTATCAGGTGATGCGTTTGGCTTTGGCATATCATACCATTCTACTGTTGTTTAGTCAGGCCATTTTGCCGTATGCAATAACAACTTTGTTATTTTCGTCAGTTCTCTTACATACTAATTTTCTATATAAGCATAAGTTAGCATAAGATTGAGTTCAGTTGTTTGTAAAAGGATTTGGATGGTACTTGGAGCGTACCAAAGAAATAGTGATGTTATAAATTACTCTTTCAACGAACCACATTTTTTAGTTTTTATTTCATTATTTGTGTGCATCTATATCAGCCTAAAAATGTCAAGGCATTCGATAAATATCAAATTATTAGAGAATATAAATAATATTGACGAAGAGTGTTCGGAAGATGAACGGGAATTTTCTGATAATGAAGATGACAAAGAGGAAAATGATTTTGATTTATTTGGCAACGACTCTGACACCGATAGTGACCAAGAAAACATTTTGAACATACGTAGAAGACAAAAGAGAAGGATATTTGTAATTAGTTCCGAAAGTGAGAATGAAGAAGAGCTAACCGAAACTGCTATAGACGGAACTGAATGGCAAGAAATAAAAGAAGGGTCTAATCCTGGAAGAACAGAGATGCATAATATTTTTAGAGAAACATCAGGCCCAACCGGGCATTCTAAACGAACTATTATGAAAGATAAATTTTTTACAGCATTTTCTCTTATTGTTGATCATAATACAATCGAACATATAAGAAACTGCACGGAAGCCGAGGCATTTCGAGTGTTGGGAACTAAATGGAATCTATCTACTGCAAAATTATATGCATTTATCGGATTATTGTATGCACGAGGTGCATATGAGGCAAGAAATTTAGATATTTCACTCCTATGGAACAAAAAATGGGGACCAGCATTTTTCTCAAATACTATGAGCAGAAATGCATTTACGGAAATTATGAGGTTTATTCGGTTTGATCAAAGAAATCAAAGAAGTCATCGCTTACAAACCGATAAATTCGCTTTGATTTCTAAAGTTTGGAAAAAATTCAACAAATAATTGTACTCTGACAGTTTATAAGGCTAAACAAAATAAAAAGGTATTGATTCTTAGCTCAATGCATAATTCGGTGAAAATTGAAAAAAATGATGCCTGTATACCCGAGACAATAAGATTATATAATAACACCAAATTCGGTGTAGATGTTACAGACCAAATGGCCAGAAAATACTCTGTAAAATCTAAATCTCGGAGATGGCCACTACAAGTATTTTTCAATATCCTAGACTTAGCCGGGATAAATGCATGGATATTATATAAAGAAACAACGGGAAGTCTAATATCAAGGCAAAACTTTTTATTTCAATTGGGAGAAGAACTTATAAGCGAATATCAAAAAGAGCAACAGCCAGGCAAGGAAGAAGAGCCAGCAAAAGCAGCCAGAAACATTAGTGCACAAACAAGTGATCGGAAAACATGTCAGATAAGATATTGCAAAAAAAATAAGACAAACAAATTCTGTCTAAAATGTAAAAAGTACGTATGCGGCAAATGTGCGATTGAGAAGCCTATAATTTGTAAAAAGTGTTGTTTATAAGGAATAAAATGTAGATGATTTATTTTTAAATAAAAGAAACTATATTTTTAATTATGAAATAATTATTTTCTTCATTTTATATTAAGAGATATAAGTAATTTCAAAATCCGTCATTTGACCGCTCATGGTAGGAATAGTTATACATGCAATGCTGGTAGGTTTAGTGTTAACCCTATCTTATATACCAACCCATTCGGACTTATCTGTATACATGCAGCATGCTTCTTTAATAAATAGTGCTACCTTGATGGCAAATAATGCAGATTCAATAATTGTATTAGGTGATTTCAATTTACCGTGTGCTTCGTGGAAACCTGTCGATGACTATATCGTGCCGATTTGCAATCGGTCATGTTTTAATGAGTTTTTCGAAAAAATGTCCGAGTTGGGTCTGAATCAAATTAATTTGATTCCGAATAAATTTGGCAAATGCTTAGATTTAGTATACGTTGATACCTCTGCAAAGTGTTCCGTTATTCAGAGTAATCCTCTTGTTCTACCAGAGGACTCATATCATCCTGCTTTGGAAATATCTGTCGAAATCTCAGTCAATGTACGGGATAATAATCATCAAACTTCGTGCTTCTGTACTCGGTTTAACTTTGCAAAAGCTAATTTTAAAAAGTTAAATACAGAACTTTCTACAATAACATGGCCTAATTATAATGGTGACATTGAATTGAGTGTCTCTCATTTTAATAACATTATTATGAAATTATTTGAAAAGTATGTTCCAATAGTAATTGTTAATAAAAGCAAAAGTATAAGTCCGTGGTTTTCGAAAGAGTTATATAAATTGAAAAACAAAAAAACTCGAGCCTTTAAACATTTAAAAAAAAACCGGTTCACTTGTCGACTATTCTAAATATTCTCTATTGCGTCGACAATATTTTGACCTAAACAAAAAATGTTATAATAATTACTTAAATAAAGTAAAAAAAAATATTGTAAGTAATCAAAAATCGTTTTATGATTTCGTCAACTCCAAACGCAGGATTTCCAAATTTCCGTTCGCAATGAAATACAAATCTATCATTTCAAGTGACAATGATTTATATCCAATATGTTTGCAGAATTTTTCAAGTCAAACTACTGTAATAATTCTTCCAAAACTTTTTCTTATCAGCAAGTGCTGTGTTCGAATACTTTAATTAACGCTCCAATTATTTTTGAAGAAGACGTCCTACTTAATTTAAATAAGTTAAAACCATCTTTTAGTTATGGCACAGACATGATACCTTCATGCTTCCTAAAAAATAGTGCCAAATATATTTACTTGCCTTTGACAAGGATATTGAATTCCTCTCTTAAACACGGTATATTTCCTTCAATATGGAAACAGTCATTTATAATCCCTTTGCATAAAAGTGGATTTAGATCCAACATTGAAAACTATAGAGGTATCGCAAAACTATCAGTAATACCTAAACTTTTTGAAGCTATCATCACTGACCATATAATCTTTTCGATTTCTCCGTTAATTTCCTCATCTCAGCATGGATTTCGTAAAGGGAATTCGACTATAACAAACTTACTTGAATTTGTAAACCATGTATCATTGGGTTTTAGGGAACATAAGCATACGGATGTTATATACACAGACTTTAGCAAAGCTTTCGATAAAGTAAATATCTCGATTCTCATACATTGATCTGCTCGGCTTTCAGCCAAGATTCCTTTAAATGGGTATCTTACTATCTTTATAATAGAACACAACGAGTGATATTTGAGGATACACCTTCTGATACAATTAATGTTTCTTCAGGTGTTCCGCAAGGTAGTCATCTTGGCCCGATTCTGTTCTTGTTGTTTATTAACGATATCTCTTCAGTAATAGAATTCTCAAACATTTTATTATACGCTGACGACGTAAAGCTTAAATCATATACTTCAACTGAAGAAAGGTGTCTGTTGCAAACAGACTTAAACAATTTGGTTGCATGGTGTGATAGAAATGATTTGCCATTGAATCTCAATAAATGTAAGATGATGTGCTTTTCCCGTAGATCTGTGCACCACTCTTCTTATGTAATAAAACATCATATTCTAGAGCAAGTTTTTAACTATGTTGATTTGGGAGTTAATATGGACCCTAAGCTTAATTTCAGTCTTCATATTGATACCATGGTCTTGAAAGCAAAAGCTGTCCTCAGTTTTGTTA
Source organism: Bactrocera oleae (assembly GCF_042242935.1). Lineage (NCBI taxonomy): Eukaryota > Metazoa > Arthropoda > Insecta > Diptera > Tephritidae > Bactrocera > Bactrocera oleae. The sequence goes on along the minus strand of NC_091537.1, from coordinate 46,890,160 downwards.
AACGTTGGTCTAAAGAATTTAGAGATCCGTATATTACTAAAACACTTTATACAACTTTGGTTAGACCTATATTGGAATATGGCTCTGTTGTATGGAACCCTAGCTACCAAATCCATTCTGACAAGTTAGAGTCGGTTCAAAAACAATTTTTACTTTTCGCCTTAGCGCATTTCCGATGGGATGCTAGGGTAAGTCTACCTCCATACACTAGTCGTTTAAAACTTATTAATCTACCTACACTTTCTAGTCGTAGACAAATGCTTGGCATAATATTCTTAGTGAAACTTTTGAATGGAACTGTTTGCAGTTCTTTTCTCCTGTCTGAAATTAAATTTAATATTCCGGTTCGCCTTTCGAGGCAGTTTAGACCTTTACTGCTAAAATCCTGTAGATCAAATTTTGAACTAAACGAGCCATTCCGCCGTATATGTCATGATTTTAATTCTCATTCCAGCACATTTGACTTATCTGACTCACTTTTCAAAATTAAAGATTTTATTGTTTTCTCTTAATAAATGAAAATGTAACAATTTATTATATTGTAACTTTAGATCTTAGCTGTTGAAATTTTTGTTTCTGTAGCTGAGCAGTTTTAGATCTCAACACTAAAAAAACTCTCTTGCCTTTTCTGACTCGGCTAATTCCGCACGTATGCGTATATCTCTATTAGGACAATGGTACTAATTTCGTGGGAGCGTCTAAACTCTTAATCAAAGATCGACGAGAATTCATAAAATCACTAAAAACACTAGTAACAACAAGTGAAGCACACCAAAACATCAACTGCTACTTTAATCCTCCTGGAGCTCCACACAAGGGTGGACTCTGGGAAGCAGGAGTGAAAAGTTTAAAGAGCCACTTAAAAAAGGTGTGCCAAATCCAAAAATTCACTTTCGAAGAATTATTTACGCTTCTAACCCGAACCGAAAGCTGCTTGAATTCTCGACCTTTAAGCCCACTAAGTGAAGACCCCAGGAATATAGAACCTTTAACTCCAGGCCATTTCTTAATAGGTACTCCTTTATTAACCCCAGCAGAACGCAACTTAGAAGATACATAGCTAAGCATCGCACATATATGGCAAAAGTTAAAGATACTCCAACAACACTTCTGCAAACGACGGAAAGAAGAATATCTAAAAGAACTCCACAAACGGTATAGGTGGAAATACCCTCAACGCAATATAGAGGTCAATGGTTATATGGTAGTTATACGCCAAGAAACTCTACCCCCAAACGAATGGAAACTTGGTCGCATCGAAAAAACCTATCATGGTGCAGACAATAAGACCAAAATAGTTGACATACGTACTTCTCAAGGAACAATTACCCGCCCAATAACCAAAATAGTCACCTTACCAAATAACTAATCTCATTTATTTATAGTGACATGGCTCTTCAAAAAAGCATCAAATCAAAATCAGCAGCCGGCAGATCAGCCCACCCTTCATCGTACAATCACTCAGCGTCACCCGAAGCATCACTATCCGACAATGGGACCCTGGCTAGACGCTTACATCGCTTTAAAGCGACCCTCTCCCCCATTCGAAAAGAAAGAGGAAGTACCCACCGCACGGCCCGTCGAACTATCACCCATTCATCAAAACACACAAGCGCAAAACGATGTAGCATGTGTAACGGGGAGCATCATTCAACCCTACACGGACACCCCAGGTTGTTCTGCAAAGAGACAACCAAAACAACAAAGAGCGACAAAAGACTGCACAAAGACGAAGACACTCCAACGCTACCGGACAAGCCGACTCTTATACCCACTGCCATGATAAAAATAAAACACGATGGAAACTGGAATAAAATACGTGCCATAATTAACCCGACCCGAAAGGTAGCAATAATTGCCTCTGAGCTGGTTCAGAGATTGAGGTTACCGAAAACATACCTCGACTCTCACCGTATATGTAAAATCGTCATAGGGTCACTAACTGATCCCGACTGGCATGTCGAAGTCAACTGTCTTATGACGCAGAAATTACCGACCCAACCCTACAATCGTGATATAGGTGGCGAAATCTTTAAGAGATTCGACCACTTAGTCCTAGCCGACCCTATGTTCCACAAGGATGATAAAATCATGATGGAACTGGAAGCAAATTATCTATCGAAAATGGAAGAATTTAAGTTCTGTATTTCGGATTTATTCGAATATATCGAAGAACATTACGAAACCCACCCCGAAGATGAATCCGTTTATACTCTGGAAATATATGAAAATAAAGAAAAATTTAAAACAGGTCATCAATTATATTTGAAATGTTTGGGATCCATTAACCAAGCTATTGATGATCTTAAGACCCCAACCCCCACACCAAAAGAACGAGCTTCAGATGAAAACACATCGCGGGACATAGGATCTTCAATTCATCTACCCCCTTGTGACACGGACATATTTAATGGCGACTTCGTAACCTGGCCCTCATTCACAGACATGTTTACGGCCATATATGTAAACAATCAAAAACTTAGTAACGTGGAGAGACTGTTTTAATGTATTAGAGTATACCTTAATAGTTGCTTTATTTATTTAACCCTATCTTATATACCAACCCATTCGGACTTATCTGTATACATGCAGCATGCTTCTTTAATAAATAGTGCTACCTTGATGGCAAATAATGCAGATTCAATAATTGTATTAGGTGATTTCAATTTACCGTGTGCTTCGTGGAAACCTGTCGATGACTATATCGTGCCGATTTGCAATCGGTCATGTTTTAATGAGTTTTTCGAAAAAATGTCCGAGTTGGGTCTGAACCAAATTAATTTGATTCCGAATAAATTTGGCAAATGCTTAGATTTAGTATACGTTGATACCTCTGCAAAGTGTTCCGTTATTCAGAGTAATGCTCTTGTTCTACCAGAGGACTCATATCATCCTGCTTTGGAAATATCTGTCGAAATCTCAGTCAATGTACGGGATAATAATCATCAAACTTCGTGTTTCTGTACTCGGTTTAACTTTGCAAAAGCTAATTTTAAAAAGTTAAATACAGAACTTTCTACAATAATATGGCCTAATTATAATGGTGACATTAAATTGAGTGTCTCTCATTTTAATAACATTATTATGAAATTATTTGAAAAGTATGTTCCAATAGTAATTGTTAATAAAAGCAAAAGTATAAGTCCGTGGTTTTCGAAAGAGTTATATAAATTGAAAAACAAAAAAACTCGAGCCTTTAAACATTTAAAAAAAAACCGGTTCACTTGTCGACTATTCTAAATATTCTCTATTGCGTCGACAATATTTTGACCTAAACAAAAAATGTTATAATAATTACTTAAATAAAGTAAAAAAAAAATATTGTAAGTAATCAAAAATCGTTTAATGATTTCGTCAACTCCAAACGCAGGATTTCCAAATTTCCGTTCGCAATGAAATACAAATCTATCATTTCAAGTGACAATGATTTATATCCAATATGTTTGCAAAATTTTTCAAGTCAAACTACTGTAATAATTCTTCCAAAACTTTTTCTTATCAGCAAGTGCTGTGTTCGAATACTTTAATTAACGCTCCAATTATTTTTGAAGAAGACGTCCTACTTAATTTAAATAAGTTAAAACCATCTTTTAGTTATGGCACAGACATGATACCTTCATGCTTCCTAAAAAATAGTGCCAAATATATTTACTTGCCTTTGACAAGGATATTGAATTCCTCTCTTAAACACGGTATATTTCCTTCAATATGGAAACAGTCATTTATAATCCCTTTGCATAAAAGTGGATTTAGATCCAACATTGAAAACTATAGAGGTATCGCAAAACTATCAGTTATACCTAATACTTAATTATACGCTGACGACGTAAAGCTTAAATCATACACTTCAACTGAAGAAAGGTGTCTGTTGCAAACAGACTTAAACAATTTGGTTGCATGGTGTGATAGAAATGATTCGCCATTGAATCTCAATAAATGTAAGATGATGTGCTTTTCCCGTAGATCTGTGCACCACTCTTCTTATGTAATAAAACATCATATTCTAGAGCAAGTTTTTAACTATGTTGATTTGGGAGTTAATATGGACCCTAAGCTTAATTTCAGTCTTCATATTGATACCATGGTCTTGAAAGCAAAAGCTGTCCTCAGTTTTGTTAAACGTTGGTCTAAAGAATTTAGAGATCCGTATATTACTAAAACACTTTATACAACTTTGGTTAGACCTATATTGGAATATGGCTCTGTTGTATGGAACCCTAGCTACCAAATCCATTCTGACAAGTTAGAGTCGGTTCAAAAACAATTTTTACTTTTCGCCTTAGCGCATTTCCGATGGGATGCTAGGGTAAGTCTACCTCCATACACTAGTCGTTTAAAACTTATTAATCTACCTACACTTTCTAGTCGTAGACAAATGCTTGGCATAATATTCTTAGTGAAACTTTTGAATGGAACTGTTTGCAGTTCTTTTCTCCTGTCTGAAATTAAATTTAATATTCCGGTTCGCCTTTCGAGGCAGTTTAGACCTTTACTGCTAAAATCCTGTAGATCAAATTTTGAACTAAACGAGCCATTCCGCCGTATATGTCATGATTTTAATTCTCATTCCAGCACATTTGACTTATCTGACTCACTTTTCAAAATTAAAGATTTTATTGTTTTCTCTTAATAAATGAAAATGTAACAATTTATTATATTGTAACTTTAGATCTTAGCTGTTGAAATTTTTGTTTCTGTAGCTGAGCAGTTTTAGATCTCAACACTTAAAAAACTCTCTTGCCTTTTCTGACTCGGCTAATTCCGCACGTATGCGGATTGCGCCCCTCGCGTCGGTTGGGCGGGAGGAGTATACTTATGACGCAGGAATTAACGACCCAACCCTACAATCGTGATATAGGTGGCGAAATCTTTAAGAGATTCGACCACTTAGTCCTAGCCGACCCTATGTTCCACAAGGATGATCAAATCATGATGGAACTGGGAGCAAATTATCTATCGAAAACGGAAGAATTTAAGTTCTGTATTTCGGATTTATTTGAATATATCGAAGAACATTACGGAACCCACCCCGAAGATGAATTCGTTTATACTCTGGAAATAAAAAGAGTTGAACTCAATGCTATTTACGACAAGGCGACTTTAAACAAGTCGTACGATGCCTTTCGTAGAACCCCACAAAAACCCGGTGAAACTATTGACTTCTCAAAAGTTAAAGAAAAATTTAAAACAGGTCATCAATTGTATTTGAAATGTTTGGGATCCATTAACCGAGCTATTGATCTTAAGACCCCAACCCCCACACTAAAAGAACGAGCTTCAGATGAAAACACATCGCGGGACATAGGAGCTTCAATTCATCTACCCCCTTGTGACTCGGACATATTTTATGGCGACTTCGTAACCTGGCCCTCATTCAGAGACATGTTTACGGCCATATATGTAAACAATCAAAAACTTAGTAACGTGGAGAGACTGTTTCACCTAATTCAAAAACCCGAGGAAAAGCAAGAGCCATAGTTAAAATCGCACCATTAACAAATAAAGGTTTCTTGATGGTATGAAGGGACCTGGTATCGCAATACGAAAACAAACGAGTTCAAGTCAACGCGTAATTAAAAATTTTGTTCAATTTACCCCAAGCAAACCAGTAAAGTGGAAGCGATATTAAACACCTTCAGAGGACCGTCAACAATTGCCTTACAAATCTTCATAATGTATACATAGACACGACTAGTTGGGACCCATTTTTAATCTTCTTGTGTGGATTGAGTCAACATAAAACTTTACTTCATCAATTTGAGGACACCCTAGAAGACAACTCTGAAATACCATCATGGAAAACTTTCGACGCGTTTCTCACCCATAGATACAAATCTTTGGAAGCAGTAGGAAATCTAACTGACACCGTCCCAGTTACCCAATCCGACAGTGGGCCTTATAGAAAAGGAAGAGACAGGAAGTTTAATACCTTTCACGCGAACGTCTCTGGAACTTCGAAATTGAGTTGACACGCTAGTGAAACCCCTGTAAGACCCCAATGGCTAAAACTCGAAACATTGGCCAATTACCCGAAAATCAATCGATACAACACTGGAACTGCGGGCAATCAAGACTTTCGTCAACACAACACAAGAGGATATACTGGATAGATTTTCATCACTACCCAAAGCCATTCGTGTCATAGCATAATAAATATAGATTCTGCTCGAATGCGTCAACCAACAGATCACAACAGCCATACATAACGTTGGAAATAATTCCAGACGAGTTCAAAACTACCCGCACGAAGTTAATTATTTTAACCCAAAGAAAGCACTTCCAGGAGGAGTATGAAGCTTTAATTAAAAAAACCAGCGTACACAGAAAAATACAATTTTTACCCTAAACCCTTTAATCGATCCCAAAGAAATAATGCGAGTTAATGGCCGCAATTCAGCCGCATTATCATATAACGAGCGTCATCCGATTATACTACCCTATAGTAGTCGATTAACAAAACTACTCACCCAATTTACCCACTCAATTACCCTACATGGTGGTAACCAGCTAGTTTTACGACTTATGCGTACGGAGTTTTGGATACCGAAGCTTAAAACAGGAAAAGAGAAACTACTCAAATCATGGCAACTCTTCCAGCGGAACGTACCACCCTAATTCGCCCATTCGCAGCAACAGGAATCGACTTCGCCGGTCCCTATGACATAAAAAATTACACCGGCAGAGCGTACTTGATCACAAAAGGTTATGTATGCGTATTTGTTTGTTTTGCAGCCAAAGCAATATACCTGGAGGCAGCAAGCGATCTCACCACACAAGCATTCATGGCCGTATTCGCACGATTCTTTTCCAGGCGCGGATAATGCCGATCTCTATTAGGACAATGGTACTAATTTCGTGGGAGCGTCTAAACTCTTAATCAAACATCGACGAGAATTCATAAAATCACTAAAAACACTAGTAACAACAAGTGAAGCACACCAAAACATCAACTGCTACTTTAATCCTCCTGGAGCTCCACACATGGGTGGACTCTGAGAAGCAGGAGTGAAAAGTTTAAAGAGCCACTTAAAAAAGGTGTGCCAAATCCAAAAATTCACTTTCGAAGAATTATTTACGCTTCTAACCCGAATCGAAAGCTGCTTGAATTCTCGACCTTTAAGCCCACTAAGTGAAGACCCCAGGAATATAGAACCTTTAACTCCAGGCCATTTCTTAATAGGTACTCCTTTATTAACCCCAGCAGAACCCAACTTAGAAGATACACAGCTAAGCATCGCACATATATGGCAAAAGTTAAAGATACTCCAACAACACTTCTGCAAACGACGGAAAGAAGAATATCTAAAAGAACTCCACAAACGGTATAGGTGGAAATACCCTCAACGCAATATAGAGGTCAATGATATGGTAGTTATACGCCAAGAAACTCTACCCCCAAACGAATGGAAACTTGGTCGCATCGAAAAAACCTATCATGGTGCAGACAATAAGACCAAAATAGTTGACATTCGTACTTCTCAAGGAACAATTACCCGCCCAATAACCAAAATATTCACCTTACCAAATAACTAATCTCATTTATTTATAGTGACATGGCTCTTCAAAATAGCATCAAATCAAAATCAGCAGCCGGCAGATCAGCCCAGCCTTCACCGTACGATCACTCAGCGTCACCTGAAGCATCACTCTCCGACAATGAGACCCTGGCTAGACGCTTACATCGCTTTAAAGCGACCCTCTCCCCCATTCGAGAAGAAAGAGGAAGTACCCACCGCACGGCCCGTCGAACTATCACCCATTTATCAAAACACACAAGCGCAAAATGATGTAGCATGTGTAACGGGGAGCATCATTCAACCCTACACAATTACAATACAAAATTAACTGACTTGTATTTGAACAGTTCCAATTTTAATTTCCATATAATTGGATTTACAGAAACTTGGTTAAAACCTCACATTTTTGATAAGGAGATCTTAAACAGCGAATTTCAAATTTTTAGATGTGATCGGCTGAACAGAATCGGTGGAGGTGTTCTATTTGCCGTGCATTCCTCTATCCCATCTGAAAATATTCTTGTTCCAGGGACCGACTCATTTGAATTTAAATGTATTAGAGTATACCTTAATAGTTGCTTTATTTATTTAACCCTATCTTATATACCAACCCATTTGGACTTATCTGTATACATGTAGCATGTATACTTCTTTAATAAATAGTGCTACCTTGATGGCAAATAATGCAGATTCAATAATTGTATTAGGTGATTTCAATTTACCGTGTGCTTCGTGGAAACCTGGCGATGACTATATCGTGCCGATTTGCAATCGGTCATGTTTTAATGAGTTTTTCGAAAAAATGTCCGAGTTGGGTCTGAACCAAATTAATTTGATTCCGAATAAATTTGGCAAATGCTTAGATTTAGTATACGTTAATACCTCTGCAAAGTGTTCCGTTATTTATAGTAATCCTCCTGTTCTACCAGAGGACTCATATCATCCTGCTTTGGAAATATCTGTCGAAATCTCAGTCAATGTACGGGATAATAATCATCAAACTTCGTGCTTCTGTACTCGGTTTAACTTTGCAAAAGCTAATTTTAAAAAGTTAAATACAGAACTTTCTACAATAACATGGCCTAATTATAATGGTGACATTGAATTGAGTGTATCTCATTTTAATAACATTATTATGAAATTATTTGAAAAGTATGTTCCAATAGTAATTGTTAATAAAAGCAAAAGTATAAGTCCGTGGTTTTCGTAAGAGTTATATAAATTGAAAAACAGAAAAACTCGAGCCTTTAAACATTTTAAAAAAACCGGTTCACTTGTCGACTATTCTAAATATTCTCTATTGCGTCGACAATATTTTGACCTAAACAAAAAATGTTATAATAATTACTTAAATAAAGTACAAAAAAATATTGTAAGTAATCAAAAATCGTTTTATGATTTCGTCAACTCCAAACGCAGGATTTCCAAATTTCCGTTCGCAATGAAATACAAATCTATCATTTCAAGTGACAATGATATTATATCCAATATGTTTGCAGAATTTTTCAAGTCAAACTACTGTAATAATTCTTCCAAAACTTTTTCTTATCAGCAAGTGCTGTGTTCGAATACTTTAATTAACGCTCCAATTATTTTTGAAGAAGACGTCCAACTTAATTTAAATAAGTTAAAACCATCTTTTAGTTATGGCACAGACATGATACCCTCATGCTTCCTAAAAAATAGTGCCAAATATATTTACTTGCCTTTGACAAGGATATTTAATTCCTCTCTTAAACACGGTATATTTCCTTCAATATGGAAACAGTCATTTATAATCCCTTTGCATAAAAGTGGATTTAGATCCAACATTAAAAACTATAGAGGTATCGCAAAACTATCAGTTATACCTAAACTTTTTGAAGCTATCATCACTGACCATATAATCTTTTCGATTTCTCCGTTAATTTCCTCATCTCAGCATGGATTTCGTAAAGGGAATTCGACTATAACAAACTTACTTGAATTTGTAAACCATGTATCATTGGGTTTTAGGGAACATAAGCATACGGATGTTATATACACAGACTTTAGCAAAGCTTTCGATAAAGTAAATATCTCGATTCTCATACATTGATCTGCTGGGCTTTCAGCCAAGATGCCTTCAATGGGTATCTTCCTATCTTTATAATAGAACACAACGAGTGATATTTGAGGATACACCTTCTGATACAATTATGTGTTTCTTCAGGTGTTCCGCAAGGTAGTCATCTTGGCCCGATTCTGTTCTTGTTGTTTAATAACGATATCTCTTCAGTAATAGAATTCTCAAACATTTTATTATACGCTGACGACGTAAAGCTTAAATCATACACTTCAACTGAAGAAAGGTGTCTGTTGCAAACAGACTTAAACAATTTGGTTGCATGGTGTGATAGAAATGATTTGCCATTGAATCTCAATAAATGTAAGATGATGTGCTTTTCCCGTAGATCTGTGCATAGATAAAACACCATATTCTAGAGCAAGTTTTTAACTATGTTGATTTGGGAGTTAATATGGACTCTAAGCTCAGTTTTGTTAAACGTTGGTCTAAAGAATTTAAAGATCCGTATATTACTAAAACACTTTATACAATTTTGGTTAGACCTATATTGGAATATGGCTCTGTTGTATGGAACCCTAGCTACCAAATCCATTCTGACAAGTTAGAGTCGGTTCAAAAACAATTTTTACTTTTCGCCTTAGCGCATTTCCGATGGTATGCTAGGGTAAGTCTACGTTTAAAACTTATTAATCTACCTACACTTTCTAGTCGTAGGCAAATGCTTGGCATAATATTCTTAGTGAAACTTTTGAATGGAACTGTTTGCAGTTCTTTTCTCCTGTCTGAAATTAAATTTAATATCCCGGTTCGCCTTTCGAGGCAGTTTAGACCTTTACTGCTAAAATCCTGTAGATCAAATTTTGAACTAAACGAGCCATTCCGCCGTATATGTCATGATTTTAATTCTCATTCCAGCACATTTGACTTATCTGACTCACTTTTCAAAATTAAAGACTTTATTGTTTTCTCTTAATAAATGAAAATGTAACAATTTATTATATTGTAACTTTAGATCTTAGCTGTTGAAATTTTTGTTTCTGTAGCTGAGCAGTTTCAGATCTCAACACTTAAAAAACTCTCTTGCCTTTTCTGACTCGGCTAATTCCGCACGTATGCGGATTGCGCCCCTCGAATTAACGACCCAACCTTACAATCGTGATATAGGTGGCGAAATCTTTAAGAGATTCGAAAACTTAGTCCTAGCCGACCCTATGTTCCACAAGGATGATAAAATCATGATGGAACTGGGAGCAAATTATCTATCGAAAACGGAAGAATTTAAGTTCTGTGTTTCGGATTTATTCGAATATATCGAAGAACATTACGAAACCCACCCCGAAGATGAATTCGTTTATTCTCTGGAAATAAAAAGAGTTGAACTCAATGCTATTTACGACAAGGCGACTTTAAACAAGTCGTACGATGCCTTTGGTAGAACCCCACAAAAACCCGGTGAGACTATTGACTTCTCAAAAGTTAAAGAAAAATTTAAAACAAGTCATCAATTATATTTGAAATGTTTGTGATCCATTAACCAAGCTATTGATGATCTTAAGACCCCAACCCCCACACTAAAAGAACGAGCTTCAGATGAAAACACATCGCGGGACATAGGATCTTCAATTCTCTAACCTGGCCCTCATTCAGAGACATGTTTACGGCCATATATGTAACCAATCAAAAACTTAGTAACGTGGAGAGACTGTTTCACCTAATTCAAAAACCCGAGGAAAAGCAAGAGCCATAGTTAAAAACGCACCATTAACAAATAAAGGTTTCTTGATGGTATGGAGGGACCTGGTATCGCAATACGAAAACAAACGAGTTCAAGTCAACGCGTAATTAAAAATTTTGTTCAATTTACCCCAAGCAAACCAGTAAAGTGGAAGCGATATTAAACACCTTCAGAGGACCGTCAACTATTGTCTTACAAATCTTCATAATGTATACATAGACACGACTAGTTGGGACCCAATCTTAATCTTCTTGTGTGGATTGAGTCAACATAAAACTTTACTTCATCAATTTGAGGACACCCTAGAAGACAACTCTGAAATACCATCATGGAAAACTTTCGACGCGTTTCTCACCCATAGATACAAATCTTTGGAAGCAGTAGGAAATCTAACTGACACCGTCTCAGTTACCCACTCCGACAGTGGGCCTTATAGAAAAGGAAGAGACAGGAAGTTTATTACCTGTCACGCGAACGTCTCTGGAACTTCGAAATTGAGTTGACACGCTAGTGAAACCCCTGTAAGACCCCAATGGCTAAAACTCGACCCGAAACATTGGCCAATTACCCGAAAATCAATCGATACAACACTGGAACTGCGGCCAATCAAGACTTTCGTCAACACAACACAAGAGGATATACTGGATAGATTTTCATCACTACCCAAAGCCATTCGTGTCATAGCATAATAAATATAGATTCTGCTCGAATGCGTCACCCAACAGATCACTACAGCCATACACAAAGTTGGAAATAACTCCAGACGAGTTCAAAACTACCCGCACGAAGTTCATTATTTTAACCCAAAGAAAGCACTTCCAGAAGGAGTATGAAGCTTTAATTAAAAAAAACCAGCAGTTTTAGATCTCAACACTTAAAAAACTCTCCAGCCTTTTCTGACTCGGCTAATTCCGCACGTATGCGGATTGCGCCCCTCGCGCCGGTTGGGCGGGAGGAGGGTAATCGTTGGGTTATTATTATTATTACACGGACACCTCAGGTTGTTCTGCAAAAAGACAACCAAAACAACAAAGAGCGACAAAATACTGCACAAAGACCAAGAGATTCCAACGCTACTGGTCAAGCCGATTCTTATACCCACTGCCATGATAAAAATAAAACACGATGGCAACTGGAATAAAATACGTGCCATAATTAACCCGACCCGAAAGGTAACAATAATTACTTCTGAGCTGGTTCAGAGATTGAGGTTACCGAAAACATACCTCGACTCGCACCGTATATGTAAAATCGTCATAGGGTCACTAACTGATCCCGACTGGCATGTCGAAGTCAACTGTCTTATGACGCAGGAATTACCGACCCAACCCTACAATCGTGATATAGGTGGCGAAATCTTTAAGAGATTCGACCACTTAGTCCTAGCCGACCCTATGTTCCACAAGGATGATAAAATCATGATGGAACTGGGAGCAAATTATCTATCGAAAATGGAAGAATTTAAGTTCTGTATTTCGGATTTATACGAATATATCGAAGAACATTACGAAACTCACCCCGAAGATGAACTCGTTTATACTCTGGAAATAAAAATAGTTGAACTCAATGCTATTTACGACAAGGCGACTTTAAACAAGTCGTACGATGCCTTTCGTAAAACCCCACAAAAACCCGCTGAGACTATTGACTTCTCAAAAGTTAAAGAAAAATTTAAAACAGGTCATCAATTATATTTGAAATGTTTGGGATCCATTAACCAAGCTATTGATGATCTTAAGACCCCAACCCCCACACTAAAAGAACGAGCTTCAGATGAAAACACATCACGGGACATAGGATCTTCAGTTCATCTACCCCCTTGTGACACGGACATATTTTATGGCGACTTCGTAACCTGGCCCTCATTCAGAGACATGTTTACGGCCATATATGTTAACAATCAAAAAATTAGTAACGTGGAGAGACTGTTTCACCTAATTCAAAAAACCCGAGGAGAAGCAAGAGCAATAGTTAACAAGTAAGGAAGGGCTAAGTTCGGATGTAACCGAACATTTTATACTCTCGCAAAGTCAAATGGTATACTCGTTTGAGATTTCTTTATGGATTGGCTGATATTTTCGGTAGAAGGTCAACTATAGGCACTGGGGTCCACATATTTAGTACTTAGGGGCTTGAACAGTTTTGGTTCGATTTAGACAATTTTTGGTCACAAGGTGGCATACTTTAAACGTATTATTCACGCAAAGTTTTACCCCGATATAATCATTGTTGCTTGATATGCATAGTGGAAAGTGAAAGAATCAGATGGAATTGAAAATGGTGTTATATGGGAAATAGGCGTGGTTGTAGTCCGATTTCGCCCATTTTCGAACTATAACATAGAAATATGAAAATAACGTTAAGTACCGAATTTTGTTGAAATTGGTTAAGCAGATCTCAAGATATGGGTTTTCACCTAAAAGTGGGCGGTACCTCGCCCACTGTCTAATTTTGAACGCGGTTCCTATAAAGTCATCTCATACCATCCCAGAGATCAAATTTAATGTCTCTGGCTTGTTTAGTGCTTGATTTATCGCGCTTTTAGTCGTTTTTAACAGTACCGTTATATGGGGAGTGGGCGGAGTTGCCACCCGATTTCAACTATTTTCACATTGTCAATGGAAGTGCTAAAAACATTTGCTTCCAGTAAATTTTGTTATTTTAGCATTAGCGGTTTAGGAGATATGCACATTAAACCTATTAGAGGCGGGACCCCGCCCACCCAAAAAAAATTTAACTGCTGATGCCCCTCCCTAATGTGATGCTGTGTACCAAATAACAGTTTTGTATCTTATTGCGGAGCTTAGTTATGGCAATTTATTTGTTTTTGATTAATGGCGTTTTGTGGGAGTGGTAGTGGTCCGATTATGCCCATCTGCAATACGAACTGTCTCACGGTACCAAGAAACATGTCTACCAAGTTTCATAAAGATATCTCAATTTTTACTCAAGTAACAGCTTGCACGGACGGACAGACGGACGGACAGACAGTCCCCCGGATTTCAACTCGTCTCTTCATCCTGACCATTTATATATATATAACCCTATATCTAACTCGATTAGTTTTAGGTGATACAAACAACCGTTAGGTGAACAAAACTATTATACTCTGTAGGAACAGGCTGCGAGAATATAAAAACGCACCGTTAACAAATGAAGGTTTCTTGATGGTAACGAGTTTAAGTCAACGCGCAAAATTTTGTTCAATTTACCCCAAGCAAACCAGGAAAGTGGAAGCGCTATTAAACACCTTCAGAGGACCGTCAACAATTGTCTTACAAATCTTCATAATGTATACATAGACACGACTAGTTGGGACCCAATCTTAATCTTCTTGTGTGGATTGAGTCAACATAAAACTTTACTTCATCAATTTGAGGACACCCTAGAAGACAACTCTAAAATACCATCATGGAAAACTTTCGACGCGTTTCTCACCCATAGATACAAATCTTTGGAAGCAGTAGGAAATCTAACTGACCCCGTCCCAGTTACCCAATCCGACAGTGGGCCTTATAGAAAAGGAAGAGACAGGAAGTTTAATACCTTTCACGCGAACGTCTCTGGAACTTCGAAATTGAGTTGACACGCTAGTGAAACCCCTGTAAGACCCCAATGGCTAAAACTCGACCCGAAACATTGGCCAATTACCCGAAAATCAATCGATACAACACTGGAACTGCGGCCAATCAAGACTTTCGTCAACACAACACAAGAGGATATACTGGATAGATTTTCATCACTACCCAAACCATTCGTGTCATAGCACATTTATTCAGATTCTGCTCGAATGCGTCACCCAACAGATCACAACAGCCATACACAACGTTGGAAATAACTCCAGACGAGTTCAAAACTACCCGCACGAAGTTCATTATTTTAACACAAAGAAAGCACTTCCAGGGGGAGTATGAAGCTTTAATTAAAAAAAAACCAGCGTACACAGAAAAAGTACAATTTTTACCCTAAACCCTTTAATCGATCCCAAAGGAATAATGCGAGTTAATGACCGCAATTCAGCCGCAAAGCGAAATAGATCTAATAACTTTTTTATTTGCAGACCCTGCAAGGCGGACGGCTCGTATAAATACGAATTAGAGGACAATGCAAACAGCACCAACACATTCCAATAAGAATAAATCAGTAGGCAGGAGCAGATATCAACGCGGACGGACATAAAAAGGCGAGAAAAATAGGTCGCCCCAGGAGCACAACAACAACAACAACAGCAGCACCACCAAAATCTACGCGGGATTATCAACCCACATCAGGATCCAATTAAGTTAATAGTTAATTTATATTATTTAAGTCTAACTTACAAATAACACATAAATTGAATTATACATATAACCCTTAACAAACACACCCATAAATATTGTACAATTAACCCACAAAAATTGTCTATAATATTTATACCCTATATACTCAAATTGATTTATGTTAAATTTTGTTGAATTTTAATATAATAAAATATATTTGGCACACTGGCAAACTCAACGTCGAGTACCCCGACACTAGAAATAAAGATTTGAGAAACTTCCGGCTTAATCATACTCGCAAGAACTCGCACAAAATATAATGGAGGATCTAATGAACTCATTGTTAATCTCTTGGATCTCATAAGTCCAGCAAAGCCTTAATTTTTGATAGGGAAGCTTTAAATCTGCTTTTGACTTTCATTAAGAGTCAGAAAACTCCGATTCGGACAAAGAAAATTAAATCAAAATTGTTGTTATATTCATTTTATGTAGTGTGAGAACTAAATATCCATACGGAATTTAGCCCACACAACACATGAAGAAGCACCCTGTTAAACAAATACAACACTGCAAGTATACAAGAAGAAGGAAAAACAAGACATGCAGATGAAGACATAGCAAGTACTCATACACAACGTATTGGGCTGCAACGGGATAACCACGCCACTTCTAGCAACTCGCCGTTCGTTAAGAGAGAGCTCGGTAGTGAGTTGATCCTCTGACCGACTCAACCCTTAACTTTCGGCCGCCATAACAGTCTCCTGTGGTCCGGGATTATTCTTTCACGGCTATACCGCAGCAGAATCATTGTCGAAGCCTACACGAGCGCCGGCAGAAACATCCGAGCGTCGTCGTCGTAGAATACACGAGCGTTAAGGCACGTGGCAGAACATCACCGTCGAACGCCGACGTATCCAGTCGAACATCATCACCGCAGGGCGCAAACGTAAGGCATCCTTAGTCGCTTAGCACCCAGAGCGCGGCAGAGTAGAAAACGTTATCGTATAACAGCTATTCAACGGAGGCGCGGAGCGGCGGATGACGGTACTGCGGCAAGGAGTGAATGTCTCTTTGCACTGACTTCATTGGACCCTAACCGCGATCCACGCATGGTAATACTATGTGAAGTGCATTTAGAGAACGAATCTTCGCAAGATTTGGCGTCCCGAAAATTCTTATTTCGGTCAACGGCGTCGAACTAGGGGTACGCCAGCAATTCTCTGCACCTTACACCCCTCCAGAGAATCCCTTGGTACGAGTCAACCGGACAATTAAACGAATTATAGCACAACTCAGTAAATCCCGACACCAACGATGGGACGATTTTCTCCCAGAGATCGAGCTCGCAGCGAATACCACGGGGTATAGCCCGGCATTCCTCTTACAAGGACGAGAGCCGCGACTGCAAAAGGCCCTTTTCGACGAAGTTAATATCGGCACAGGTATTTCACCCACGACGCCTGAGGAAAATTCCAATAGGATGCAGGAGGCCTTCAAAATTGTTCAGCAAAATATAGATAGGGCGACGACGGATCAAGACGTAGCAAATGAACCCATGCAATCGAAGAACTAGTTCTCGCGAAAGATCATCACCTCTCTAAAGCCACTGAGGGTTTCGCCGCAAAGTTAGCCCCGAAGTACGATGGCCCGTATCAATTTCTCAGGTACATCTCATCAGTCATCATCCAAACTCGAAAAATTGACGATGGAATGAATAAAACGGTGAACATCAGCGAATTCAAATCATATCACATAGCCCTAACAGTTTAGAAAAAAATAAAAAATATTTAAATGCCCAAATTTGGTGACCAAACGAGACGGTCACATTCATTCAACCACGAGCTGTCAGCAAGGCAAGACATACAGGCCGTTTCAAAAGCAAAATAAACTGTTTATAGCAAAATGTTAATACAAATTTTGAACTGTTAAAAGTTAGTAAAATTTGTTTTGTCACCGACTCCTAAATATTCATTTGTGAAATCGATAGCGTCAAAACTGGTTAAGTCCATATCAGTATGCGAGTGTGTTCTTTCTAACACATGCTAACTTAGCACCTCATGTTTTCTAAAACTGACGTGCATACTTTGGTTTTTGGAATTGGCGAAATAATATTTTAAATTAACTTGGTGCTCCTAGTTTTTTGTGTTTCTACAATATTAAGGCTTATATTAATAGAAAATAAATGCTTTGTGCCCTGTGTATTTGTATTGTATTATTAATTTGTGTTTGTACCTAATAACCTTCTCATAACCTATTTGTGAGAAAATTTTATCTTCTGTAGAGAAAAACTTTATGAAGCAGGGATTGACTGGTAAAAAGAGTATAATTGTCTAAAAGTATGATTCGTCCACTGTTTAAATTGTCAAAGATTAGCTGCCCATACTTTTAATGTTTAATTTTTTTAGCGATCACCGATTTTGTTTTTTCAAGCGTTGGAGAAAAATTCAATTGTAGTTCATATACTTTGAATACAATTGTTGTACAATTGAATTTTCTGCCAAGGAACATATTGTTTTCCCATCCCCAGACTTCACTTCAAATGTCGTCAGAAAACAGAAAGCCTTCACAGATTGCCACCCTAAACATCAATGCGCCAAAGTTGCGAATCTCGTCGAAAGCAATACCTGCAGTGAGCTTTTTAAAGCAACATGTATAAGTTTGTACAAATCTGGAAAGCGTAGTACATCCGAAATTGTTTCAATGGTTGCCACAGAGCCCGAATTAACTAAAAAAATTATTAGAAGTCTTAGTCAAGTATTTCCTTTAAAATATACTGCTGAGTGCTTTGGCCCTTTTTATACCCTGAACAGGGTATATTAAGTTTGCCACGAAGTTTGTAACACCCAAAAGGAAACGTCGGAGACCCTATAAAATATATACATAAACAAGTAAGGAAGGGCTAAGTTCGGATGTAATCGAACACTTTATACTCTCGCAAATTCAAATGGTATACTCGTTTGAGATTTCTTTGTGGATTGACTGATATTTTCGGTAGAAGGTCAACTATAGGCACTGGGGTCCACATATTTAGTACTTAGGGGCTTGAACAGTTTTGGTTCGATTTAGACAATTTTTGGTCACAAGGTGGCATACTTTAAACGTATTATTCACGCAAAGTTTTACCCCGATATAATCATTGTTGCTTGATATGCATAGTGGAAAGTGAAAGAATCAGATGGAATTGAAAATGGTGTTATATGGGAAATAGCCGCGGTTGTAGTCCGATTTGAAATATGAAAAGAACGTTATTTTTGAATTTTCGAATTTGTTCGAAATTGGTTAAGCAGATCCCAAGATATGGGTTTTCACCTAAAAGTGGGCGGTGCCACGCCCACTGTCTAATTTTGAACGCGGTTCCTATAAAGTCATCTCATACCATCCCAGAGATAAAATTTAATCTCTCTGGCGAGTTTAGTGCTTGATTTATCGCGCTTTTAGTAGTTTTTAACAGTACCGTTATATGGGGAGTGGGCGGAGTTGCCACCCGATTTAAACTATTTGCACACTGTAGGTAGAGGTTCTAAAAACATTTGCTTCCAGTGAATTTTGTTTTATAGCATTAGCGGTTTAGGAGATATGCACATTAAACCTATTAGGGGCGCGACCACTCCCACTTAAAAAAAAAATTTAACTGCAGATGCCCCTCTCAACTGTGATCCTGTGTACCAAATAACAGTCTTGTATCTTATTGCGGAGCTTAGTTATGGCAATTTATTATTTTTTGATTAATGGCGTTTGTGTTCGTGGCAATGGTCCGATTACGCCCATCTGCAATACCAACCGTCTTACGGTACCAAGAAACATGTGTACCAAGTTTCATAAAGATTACTCAAGTTACAGCTTGCACGGACAGACGGACGGACAGACAGTCCCCCGGATTTCAACTCGTCTCTTCATCCTGATCATTTATATATATATAACCCTATATCTAACTCGGTTAGTTTTAGGTTATACAAACAACCGTTAGGTGAACAAAACTATTATACTCTGTAGCAACAGGTTGCGAGAGTATAAAAAATGGAAACCAAAAGAAAAGAAATTAGTCTGTCGGAAAGAAAAATTATTATTAAGTTGTGGAAATATGGCGAAAGTTTCAGAAAAATTGGGCAAACTAATGGAAGAACGTATTCTTCTGTTCAGCGCGCCGTAAACAATTTTAAAATAACCAAAATTTTACCGTCAAAACCGCGATCTGGAATATGGTGAAAGTTAACCTTCGAATTTCGTCCACAAAGATTATTGAAAACGTAAATATAACCATTAAAAAAACATTTTGTGCCGAAACTGCTAGAAAAATTTTACGAAAAGCTGGATATCATGGTAGAGATCGCTCGAAATAAACCATATATTTTACTTGCAAACAGGCGAAAGCGCATTGATTTTGCTCATAATTATATAAATAAGTCACCGGAGTTCTGGAGACAAGTAATATTTTGCATTTTTGGCAAAGGGCGACAAATTGTGTGACGCAAGTCAGGAGCTGCCCTTGAAAAACAAAATCTTGTTGGTACAGTTAAACACGGAGGTGGCGGAATTATGTGTGAGGTTGCATGGCGGCTGGTGGTGTGGGTAATCTTGAATTTATTGAATCCACAATGAATTAATGGGGTTATTCGAACATTTTAACAAACAATTTGAAACAAAGTGCAGAGAATCTTGGATTATCTTCAACGTTTTGGTTCCAACAATATAATGACCCGAAGCATACTGCGGAAATAGTTAGACAACCAAATATTGAATTTAATTTTTCTTTATCATTTTCAAAACTTTTGTAACTGATTTTAAAGCTGAACGCAGACTTAATGGTGCCTATGTTTTTTTCTCCTTACACTAAAATCCTATTAATTACCTATTTACATACATTGTGTTTTTAATTCACTTAAAAAATAGTGTCGGGTTTATTGGCTATGTGTATGTAGAAAACTTAAAACTGGGCCAGTTTAAGCACCTTTTGCACAGAATTTGGAACGAAATTCGAGTAGAAGTTGTGCGTGCCGTGTGTACTAGTCAAGTATATATATATAAATAAAACAAGTTTTCATCCTAATTTATATATACATTTGTTAATTTTGCGAAAAATTAGGTGCGACAGTTTTTAGGATTTACGCTGTACATTAAAAACTTATTATTTGCAGAAGTTAGATATATTTACAACGTAAGTAATATATTAAAGTCTGTCGGACTATTGCAGCCAGAGAAAACGTCAGTCGCTTTTAAGAATAAGCGAATAAAAGTATTAAAAATAATAACTAACAAAATGGTCTGCCATTAATTTCGGGCGTTACATTTATTGTACTCTTTAATATGACTAAACTGCAGCTTTGTTAAAATATCGAATCTTCTAATTTTAGTACCTGTATTACCTTAGGTAGCTATGACTACCTCCGTTGGGCTTAGTGGATCTCGATCTCATGTTAGGTAGGTATTGCAGAATCTTTAAGCAAAATATCATCATCAAATCAGTGTCGTTTGATCTGACTCAATCATCCTCGTTGCAGCTCTCTGATATGTAGAAAATGTAGTTCTTAAAAAGACTATTGATTTTATATATTATAAAGTGGAAGAATCATCTGGATATACATACATAACAATAGTATTTTGATAGGAAGTTGCGTGGATGTAGCCCAGCTATCTTACGCCAATTTTAAAATCAACCACATCAAGATAATATTATATAGGGTGTACCGGTATGAAGTGAGCGTTAAGGTATAAATGTATTAGTAGGGAACATTTGTTGTGAACGAGCCTTAATTTTGTTCCTGTTTGGTTGGCATGACATCTGTCAAACATATTCAATAAACGTACAGTCAATGAACAAACAACATCATATTTTTTTATTGTGTTGAAAGTGTCAAATTTGGTACCAGTAAAGGATGATTTGAGGAAAGCATGATTTTTTTGTTTGAATGCTTGTCGAGGCATATGTTGACCATGTTAAAAAGCAACATGCAAAAGATGATTTCAACGATTCAGAGATAATGATTTTGATGTGAGAAATGAAGAACGTGAAAGACCACCAAAAAAGTTTGAAGACGCTGAACTGCAAGAGATATTGAATGAAGATGAGATTTTGAGTCAAAAGCATATGGCAGCCATGTTAAATGTTGCACAACAAACAATTTCAGACCGTTTTAAAGCTATGGAAAATATCCACAAGTCTAGAAAATGGGTGCCACATGAATTGAATGAAAGATTGAAACCCGAAAAAACCCTTGTGAAATTTTGCTTTAAAGACACAAAAGAAAGTCAGTTTTGCATCTAATTCTTACTGGCGATGAAAAATTCATTTATTTTAAGAATCCTAAAAATGTATTCCTCGTATTCTATAATAGAACAAACTGATGCTACAGTTCATTCTTTAAAAAAATAATAACCAAAATGCGAAAACTGTGATATAACGAGCTAGACACAAAAATGGAACAACCTAGAAAAATAGGGATTATTTAAATCAAATTGCATTTTTATCAACTATGGTGCATACAAACAATTTTATTGGTAATATTATGTGTTGTAACCTTTACTTTAGATGACTGCTTCACACCTGCGACACATACATTCTATGAGATTTTGATACCTAGCTTTAGGTATTGCGTACCATGCTTTTTTAACGGCAGACCATAGATACATTTTTATAATTAACATTTACAGTTTTACTCTTGACTTCATTCTATAGGTTTTCAATTGGCTTCAAGTCAGGGCTTTGGGCTGGCCAATCCAAAATATCGATCTTCTACGCAGAAAATCAATTTTTTATTGGCTTCGAGGCGTGTTTGGGATCGTTATCTTGCATAAATTTCGATTTAATTGGCAAGGAATCGTAAGCGTATGGTCCATATGTTTTTTTTTAATGTGAAAGTACTCAAACTCGTCCATTTTTTAATTGACCATCGGACCTTCACCAACGCCAAGAAAATGCTACCCAAACTTCAATATTTCTGCTAGCCTATTTTAACGTCTGCTGAGTGAACTAAGGATTATATTTTTGACACTTAGGGCGATGAACAAACGATGAATTACAGTAATATTCTGTCATCTGGTCCTATCCTATTAACCTGTGTCTCATCACTCCACAATAGATTTTTTCAAAATTTTCCGCAATTTTTTTGATGAGTTCCATACAAGACGAAGACCAATCGTTTTGAAAAATTATTTTTTTTATTGAAGGGAGTGGTTTCTTCCTCAAAATGCATTCGAATAACTTTACCTGATTCAAACGGCTCCTGACAAGTCTACAGGATAATGAAAATGGGTAATTTTTGACCCTTAATGCTATGAAGCCTTGCCACGCGCATGCATTTTGCGTGTTCTTGGCTTCCGAATCCTGCCTTTGACCAATACATGGTGACTCGCCACACATGTTTTGATTGCGTTGCATATTTTTTTACGAGAACTTTGTAGTAGTTAAGCAATTTCGACTACTTTTTGCCCGTTTTCATACACTTTCCAAATTCTTCGCCTTTCTTCAATTCTGGTATGTTGTCAGGATCCTATTTTATACTATTGCTTATACTTAAATTAATCACTTATGTTTTCACAAAATATATTATGTTGTTCTTTTAAAATTTACGCGAGCACTGCCTTTGCAAAGTATTCTGTGCCATTTATGGTACGTGTCTACTCAAAATCAGAATTACTCATCATTGTTAACGGTATCAAAAACACAAAATATAACGAAATATTTAGGCAGTATATTATAACTCTGGTACAGAAGCACCAAATTAAACGCAAAATTTTAACATTTTAATCAACTGTCAATTAAAAAATTTTAGCTTAACATATATATTTATGAAATCAAAATTTATGCCATTTATGTGTTCATAGCTGTATATATAAAATTTGTTCAAATTGGTCGAGTAGTTGCTGAGCTATGGAATTTCACCTAAAAGTGAGAGGTGCCACTGCCATCGTCAAGTTTTATACCGATTCTGTAAATTTAACTCGTCTGACGTTGAGTTAACGCATTTTTAATAATTATTAACCTCTGTATGGGGTTTGGCCGTGATTATCATCAAATTTTAAGCATTTTCATATATAAGTGTATAGCGAAGTACTAGGTTAGGTAGGCTAAGAAGGATCAGACTTGGACAGCTTAAACGCCGGTCCGTTGTGGTACCCAAAACTCCTATGAGCTGGATCAATAGACCCTTACATGTCGACAAAGCGCTTTGTGCATATGACAAACTTGTTGAGACGGCCAAATCTTCTGATCCGCCGAAAGTGTGATTGCCGAGATGTTTCAGTCTCAGCCTAGCAAAAGCCGGACAGTGGAAGAGAAAGTGACGGGATGTTTCCACCTCACCCTCCTCCATACAGCTTTGACAACTAGCATCGGGCAATGCTCAGTGAGAACTCTTACCATATCGGCGAGATGAACTTGTTCAAGGCGAGAAAATCCCCCGACCTCCTGCGATCCACTCTCGGCCAGAAGGATCTCGCAGTCCCTCAGGAGTTGGTCGTCGACCAGCGTCTGCTGAGTGCATGCGAAGTCCATTGGTCCAGAGCCAGAACGCAAGACGTTAGTGGAGATCCAACTCTGATCTTGAAGTAGCCTGATGATAATTCTAGTGAGGACAGACACTCCTTGACTAGCTTTGATTGCACGGTTCGCGCACTCAGGGCTGGTATGGCCGCTCTGCTGTCGTAGTGAATGCTGCCCTCTCTAAACGAGGCTGCACTTCGTAGCAGTACTTCTACCGCCACCTTGATCGCAGCCACTTCCACCTGAAAAACGCTACAGTGGTCCGGTAGCCTGAAGCTAAGATTGACGGAGAGCTATTTACAGAAAAAACCCCTCTAACATTCCCTCCTAACTTCGACCCATCCGTAAAAAAGCTCACCGCGCCTCTTCTCCAGCGGCTTCTTTCCACCCACATCTCCCACATCTCCCTCGTCTCCCTTCCTGCAGAGTTCCCCTATTAACCTTTCTGGTTGACTTGGCACTACACCACTCCACAACGACAGTTCTGTAGCAAAGAAGACTAAAAATGAGGTTCGATTCCAACTCAAACTTTTTGAGGGCTTCAACCACTGCCTCTGGCCCTAGTTATTAAAGGCCCGATCGATGTCGAGAAAGGTACCCACAGCAAATTCCTCGTGGGTCTATTCTGGATAAGTAGGAGTTTAACCTGCTACAATATCCAGAACGAAGTTGCGCGAGGGTCACTCTGGTTTCGCTAGGCAACTCGAGCTATACGTCTGCTATGGGTGGTGGTTTGACTCGTAGTACGCCATTCACTGAGAGGGAGTCGGTGAAGGTGTTGATAGCTCCACTGTGAATGGCGGTCAGTGCCTGTGTGTAGTTCGTTGCATCCGAAGTCCGGTCGGCGTATTGTCTAATGTCGTCGCCGTAATCAAGGAAAGACCTCTTGACGTTCCTAGGAGGCGACTCCGCTTCAAGCAGACGACTGCAGCGGTGGTTTCTACGAAAACAACCCAGCAGAAACTGCTTGGAGAGGAGCTCGTTATGTTCCTTAACCGGAAGCATACGGGCCTTACTGTGTAGGTGTGTTCGATTGGGGACATCAAAAGGCATCCCGTGATAGTCCGGAGTGCAGTGTTCTGACAGGACTGGAGCTTCTTCGTCTGGGTAGCACTACATCCAGGCGACCATATTGGGACTGCATAGTTTAGGACCGGCCGGCCGATTGCCTTGTACTTCGCCAGCAAAGTTTCTTTGTCTTTTCCCCAAGAGCTGCAGGCAAGCGATTTGAGGATTTTATTGCGGCTCTGTACTATGGCAGTTATCGCGTTCGTGTGAGGAGTAAAGGAGCAAAGACTGTCTAGTGTAACGCCTAAAATTTTAGGGTTATTTACCGTCGGAATTTTGGTACCATCGACTGAAATGTTTAGATCCAGTCTGTCCAGTTCATAAATATGGTCGCTGTGGATTTAGTGGGGGAGAGTGTCAGACTCTTTGCAGAGAAGAAGCGAGAAAGATCAGAGAGATAGCCGTTTACTTTCGAGCACATGCCATCGATTCCATTGCCCGACGTCAATATCGTGCAGTCATCAGCTTACGAGGTCACGGAAATTCCCTCTGGTGGTTGGGGAGTTTCGACACCGGTGGAGAGGTTGCAGGACTTCAGGTGCTCTATCCATTTTGTGCGCTTATGATGGTTTACCATTTGCTGAATCTCCAAATTGAGATCGCTTATTCGGGGATCACAGGGATCAGCATGGCGTAAGGTGTCGCGCTCGTTTGCGAGTACAGCTGCTTCGGCTGGGAAATTAAGGCAGAGTTCCGCGATTCTACCAGCCGGTATAAAGCGAGCAGTAGCAGCAGCGATCGCCTTGCGGAATGGACGCTCGCCAACGATGACGTAGGAATGGGTTGTGCGTTGAAGGTGCTCTCGGTAAATTCTGTGAAGCCGACCCAGTTAGCTTTGTTAAAGTTAATAAAGGTGCGGTTGTTTACAGAAATAAAGTCAGGAGGTTTATCAATCGAGATAATTATGGGCAGATGGTCTGATGCGAGAGTTAGCATAGGTCGCCAGGTTATGCTATTTATCAGACCCCCGCTGGCGATGGTAATATCGGGCGAGCTATTAGAGGTGCCCATAATTCTGGTGGGGGCTTCGTCATTCACTGTGCAGAATGTCGAATCGTCAATCTTTTCCGCCAGCTCCATCCTCCTACGATCGTTTGACAGGCAGGAATGCCAAAGATCGTGGTGCGCGTTAAAGTCGCCTAGCACCAAACGGTTTTCACCACGAAACAGCGCATCTATGTTCGGGTGATATCCTGTTGGGCAACATGTAACTGGGGGGATGTATATGTTAAATATCTCGAGCTCGACATCGCCTGACCGGACAGCTTTACCCTGACATTCTAAGGGTAATGTCCCTGCGGTCGATGTCACCATCGATTAAACGATATTGCACGGTGTTGTGCAGTATGAAGGCTAGGCCGCCACCATTATCTCGCTCGCGATCCTTACGGAAAACGTTGAAACCTGTACAATTCAGAAGATCTGAGCAGCTGTTTAGCTTGGTTTCTTGGACCGCAGCTATCGATACATGTTCCCGGCTCATATATGCAACTATCTCCTCGATCTTGCTCTGGAGTCCGTTGCAGTTAAATTGTAGGATTCGGGTTTGTAGCGGGTGTCCGGTCGTGATCCTGGGGGTAAGGGAGGTACGTGTAGGTGGTGGTTGTTGCAGCTGTAATACCCGCATGGGCGGTTGTGTTGATTGGCGACGCCACTGTATGTGATTGCGGGGGCAGACTCCTACAGCATGGGGCAATATACGACGCACTCCACTCTCGTGTGGTGCGCAGACCGGAACACGACAGAAAGTGACACCAGCCAGTACAAGAATTGCACTTGACTGATGTGACATTCCGGCGTATTACGGTCTAACACACGGAACAGACTGTGCGAGGAACCAGGAGTTGCTGGGTGGCTCTCGCACGAGGATTGGAGCTGGATGAAGGTTGGGGGGGAGGGTTGGTCAGACTGGGAGTGGCAGCGCAGTGCGCGAACATGGTGCAGGTTGCACAGCCGTTGAGGCAGATGTCGCAGTATTGCGTTGACAGCGTGGGGCCACGTAGCTCGTGGTCCACTCCTTATGTGTCTAAAGGCCTGAACATGTATTGCACCTAACCGAGGTGGAGTTTGGATGGAGCCTTCTAGCGCAAACGCAGCAGTAAAATTCCTCGGGGCCCGGGTTGGACTCGATGCCAGCACGGGTCAGGAGGATACGGAGCGACCTGCTGCTAGGCATTGCTCCAATAACGACAAACTTAACCTAGAACTTACCGATCCAAACAGGGTTAGATCACCGAAATAACAGCCCTTGGCCGGATAAAATCCGGGTCAATTCCGGTAACGTAGAACCGGCTGTTGTAGGAATTGTAATTATAATTTAAACTAACTTTCATTGCTTTCAGATGTACACAACATATTATATAAGGGATGTACATTATAAGAAAACAACGAAGTTTTATTCGATATGATGTACGAAAGCATCACGTTTGCTGTAAGTAACAAAAAATTGCTTTAAAAATAACAAAACAGCAAACTAATTTTAACTTGTTTGCTTGCAATATATGGTAAAATATTGCAACTTAATTGGAGTGTATCAATTTTTTATAAAAACATAAAAATTAAAATAATTTTATTAAAATATAAATAATTTAATATAAAGTAAATCATAACTAACTTCATATAAATTTGAGTTAGTTTTAACAAACCCCAATAAATACTAAGTATTATAAAAGAGTATTTTGTTTAACCTTTTACACCTACAAAACGTTGACGTTAAGCATAGCTGTTGTAGATGAAACTAAGCAATTTCCAGATAGAGGAATCGTTGCGGTTAATTAAACAAATATACGATATTAAAAATAAAACAAAAATATCATACAAACAATGATACTTCAATTTTAAACTTCTATGTACTTTTGTATGTTTTAAGTAAAAATATTGGTTGGGATTTAGAAGAGCATCCCCCCAATTTTGGGTTAAAAAGGATATGGTAGGGAGGTTTTCCAGATATATAAATATACACAATATATAAAATATATATAGTTGCCGCTGACTTATGGTTTTTGAGATATTTGCATTTAAAGTTCAAAAAGTCAACAATGTAAAGTACGCGTTTTTCGAATTATAACGAATTTTACACTTATATTATTATTATATTTTACACTTTTATATCCACTAACACTTCACTAATTATTCATACAATTACAAAGGGTTGCTTGCAAACAAAAAAAATATAAAAATTATACCGTCAATACAAAAGTCATCGTGCGATGGGTAATGCAAAATCTTTCAGTATTTGCCTTCTATAATAGTTCTACGCGAAAGAACTAAGGGCACCCCTTTTTGAATCGCCGCCGAAAGTCGCCAACCCAGAAAGGAGCTCTACGTGAAGAAACTGAGGACACTTCGGTCTTAGACCGAGCAGGGTTATTTTTTTTTAGCGCGAAAACCGCCAACGCTAAAATCAACAATGCAGCAAAGAATTCTACGCGAAAACTAATAATTTGTTTTTTATTTCCTGACATTGGGGTATAATCTGTTTTCTTTATTTTATTTGATTGCTTTGCAAAATATGTATGTAGATAAGATAACAGTAATTATTTGTTAGAATGCAACCATTTTATGTGTGAATTGAACAAAAGTAAAATATTGAATTAAAGTAATTTTTGCACTATTTAATTTAAAATAAATGTGTAGAAATGAATTAGCGAAGTTAGGGGATATAAAAGTTAAGAAAAAACGTTTACTTCGGTTGCCCCGAAGCTATAATATCCTTCACAAATACAAAAGCTCCTTGCTAGAACTTGATTCTGATCGTTCAATTTGTATGACAGCTATATGATAGTGATCTTATCTAAACAATTTCTGCGGGAACACATTGTTGCTTTAAACAATGACTCGTGCCTAATTACGTGAAAATAACTCGTCAAATAAAACAGTTTTCCATGCAAACACTTTATTCCGATCGTTCAGTTAATATGGCAGCTATATGCTTTAGTCACCCCATCTATTCAATTTTTTCTATAGCTATATGCTATAGTGATCCGATCTAAACAATTTCTTCAGAGGTTACACTGTTGCCTTAGAAACTAACTCATGCCAAATGTCGATATTACGTCAAATAAAAAAGTTTCCCATACAAGTACTTGATTCCGATTGTTTAGTTTGTATGGCAGCTATATGCTATATATGTCGTCCGACATCGGCCGAAAGGACAGGTGTAAAATTTTAGATCAATACTGAGGAACTAGTTTGTATATTACAGACAGACGGATAGATGGACAGACAGACGGACATGGCTAAATCAATTCAGC
Organism: Bactrocera oleae; assembly: GCF_042242935.1. Classification (NCBI taxonomy): domain Eukaryota; kingdom Metazoa; phylum Arthropoda; class Insecta; order Diptera; family Tephritidae; genus Bactrocera; species Bactrocera oleae. Next base: position 46,860,802 of record NC_091537.1, on the reverse strand, counting down.
TCGTCATGCTATTCATTTATATATATATTTTTACAGGGCCTCCGACGTTCCTTCTGGCTATTAAAAACTTCGTGTCAAACTTAATATACCCTGTTCAGGGTATAATTAGTGTATATCGAAAACAAACTTAAAATAGTTGACTTTTCGAACTTTAGATGCAAATATCGCAAAAACCATAAGTCAGCTGCAACTATACATGTTCTTAATTTTAAGAACCTCCTCAATTCGTACCTACCCATTTTAACCCCTATTCTAAAGTTTACCCAAAATATTTCTACCAATTAAGTAAAAAATGTATAGGAATATATTAAATTAACAATAAAAATGTTTAAAGATACATACCATAGTCACGTGTGGAGCTACGGCGTCTTGGCATCTGTAAACAAAAGCTTCGAACGCCTGGAGACAAAATTCGTGAACTTCATCGTCATCACACTGACTGTACCTTTCTAAATACTTGATGGCTGTGTTAACGTGACTGCATAAACGAGGTCCAGATTGTCGGCTATATTATAAAATATTATGCTACATGTATTTCAATAGATATATTATACTATACCAAATCGATGCTAAACATTGTATGTAAGTTCGTACGGCACCAGAATTGGAGTTGTTTTCCAAACCTTTCAGAAGACGAACTATGACATCATCATAGATGCTATCATCCGCCAATGCAAGAAGATGTGAAAGTGCAATAATGGAACGTTTTCTAACGGCCTGTCGAGGAGATTCTAGTTGCGGAATCAACGCTTTTAAAATCTGATTGTGGAAAGGGACTAAAAACAATCCAAAACGCGAAAGCAAGTCGGTGAGTATATCCAGTGCTTCAAGTTTTACCGAAACGTCTTCCTATTCAATTAAAAAATTGTATACATTTAAAAAAATATTCCGAGTTGAAAACCCAAAAGTAAATGTTTAATATTATATTATGTATGTGTAAAGAAGAGAAAAGTATACAATTCACTAAGATACTATACATACACTACATAAACTAATTTTAATTATTATAAATATATATATTTATATATAGTTATTATAAAAACTATTCGCAAATACGTACACTTATGGACAAAATAATAGATATGCGTTTAGCTGGTACTGTTAGCCAAAAGGTATTTTGAAGTATTTTTCATTTTAATGTAGGTATTGGTTCCTATAAAGTCATCTCATACCATCCGAGAGATAAAATTCAATGTCTCTGGCGTGTTTAGTGCTTGAAATATCGTAGTCGTTTTAGTAGTTTTTAACAGTACCGTTATATGGGGAGGGGCGGAGTTGCCAACCGATTTCACCCATTTTCACACTGTGGGTAGAAGGGCTAAATATATTTGTTCCCAGTGAATTTTGTTATTATAGCATTAGCGGTTTAGGAGATATGCACATTAAACCTATTAGGGGCGGAACCACGCCCACTTTAAAAAAAGTTTTAACTGCAGATGCCTCCCTAATGTGATCCTGTATACCAAATAACAGTCTTGTATCTTATTGCAGAGCTTAGTTATGGCAATTTATTTGTTTTTGATTCATGGCGTTTTGTGGGCGTGGCAGTGGTCCGATTACGCTCATCTACAATACCAACCGTCTTACGGTACCAGGAAACATGTGTACCAAGTTTCATGAAGATATCTCAATTTTTACTCAAGTTACAGTATATATATACATAACCCTACATCTAACTCGATTAGTTTTAGGTGATACAAGCAACCGTTAGGTGAACAAAACTATTATACTCTGTAGCAACAAGTTGCGAGAGGATAATAAATTCAACGATGATGCCGAATTGTTGTTTCCTCTATTAATCGAGGAGAATGAAAAAGACCTTACAGACACAGATGTCGAAAATGATGCCACAATGGAAGAACAGGTCACAAATGTAGCTGACAACAAGTCTATAAACACAAGTAAATGCGACCACAAACCACGCAGGGGGCAGAAATAAAAGAAGAATGCGTTGAAACATATGAATATGAGGATGGAGCTGAAGTAATCGAAGATGAAGCATATGAGGAGAAACAGGTTTTGCACAAGCCGACTCAATTACCGAAAAAGTGCAAACATATTTTAGACGCAACACTGGGTACTGATGAAGAACCAAATGACGATGTCGAAATTAAAGTATCCGACGATGGAGGCAAAGCAACAGAAACTGACTCAGATGATTCTGTTTGGTACTACAACCATAAAGAGACTTTCTCAACGTGGTGCTGATAAATAAAAGGCCGCAGCAATACGGAACCCAAAGGCCAAGAAGAAGAAATGTATGAGACGTCCGCCAAGCAGTGAAGAGGAGAATACTAAACCACAAATAAGGAAGCGTAAAATTAAGGGTACACCGCCGTCCGATTAGAGAGAGAGAAAACGGACAAAACACCTTTGCGACGAATATGAAGAAATAGTTACGAGTAAATTATCACTTCTCACGTGAACAGTTATGTGACATGTCAACATTTGAAAGTCACAAATACGAATAATATGCAGCCACCAGCTACGATGTCACTTAGTTGACGAACATGACACGACTACATGCTGCAGGCAACTTTCCAGCAGTCACTTTTGTCGCCCGGGAGTATGTTGAAATATGAACATGTACGTTGGTGCCAAGAAGCATCATTTAGTGGTACGCCGCAGCATAGGATATATTTATAAGTTTAAACCACATACCATAATCTCAACTATCATACGAACATATACAGTCCACACATAATTACATTCTTGAGTTGTATAACACATGTTTTGAGTTGTTTACTTAAAAACAACCTCATGTGGTGTGCAATACATACATACATACACACATACATACACATTTAATTGTCTTGGCGAATCCTTTTGCCATCCCTACCAACCCTATGCAAATGGGTTAATTGGGATTATAACCCCGCCCACTCCCAATATTAACTACTAAAGGAAAAGCCGCCGGTGTCAAAATTTTAAGAGGGGTGGCAACGCCCACATGTAGGTGAAAACCCATATCACGCGACCTACTTGACTGATTTCAGCCAAATATTCTATTAATATTATCTAGTCATTTCTATATCACAGTGCTAAAATGGGGGAAATCAAAAAAAAACCACACCTACTTCCCATATAACACAATTCTAAATTCCATCTGATTATTTTCATCATAGTAATCAAGAATCAATCAATGTATTAGGATAAAACAAAAATTGTTCAAAACTATTCAAGCCGAATATATGGGCACATGTTCCAGTCCTATCGGTCAACCTGTTAGATATATTAGAGAAATTATCTCCGAAATCCTTTTCTAATAATAGTAAATCTGTATTTCAAAAATGGGTTAAATCGGACTAATAATTCCCTTAGATTTTCGAACTTCCACCGGACTTTATGCCGCATATATTGGCAAATATGTTATGTGAGTTATCGTAATATAATGGAGAGAGCGTGTTTCTCTAATAACATTATATCTTTATGCCTAAAATGGATAAAATCTGGTAAAAACTTGTCCTAGACCCCATATAGCTACTATCTGAAATTTCAAACATCTAATTGACTTTATAACGCATATACTGGTGATAGTATGTGCGGTACCTTAATGAAACTCAGATAGCACATTTTTCTGTTAACAATATTTAGTAATGCCAAACATAGGTAAAATCGGGTCAATGCTATCCCTATCCCCTTTTCAAACTTGTAGTTCACTTTGTACCATATATATTTGTCAATATGAAAGATATCTTTGCAAAATTAACTAACGTATAATATTGGACATACTACGAGCTTACGAATTACCCCAACTCTCATATGCTACAATACAAATATTGATTAATTGGAAATTCTAACAAGCTTTATGCCGAATATATTGGTCAGTTAGTTACATATTTATAAAACTGCTTGAAAATATGTTATATAAACATATGTTTGAGTATACCTGAGCAATATCAACAGTTTGTGCAACCACGGCAGACCTTTTCCGTTCCCATTATACCTTATATAGTGATTTCCAACTTGCCACTTGTTTTTTAATCGTTTAGGTTGGTCAAAATATGTGTTATTTGTGTGAAAATAAGTGGACAAGCTTTCTTAAAAATTAGGTAGTTTAGCGCTTAACATGAATGGAATTGGTTAGACCTTGGTCCAAACCTCATATATATATGTAATGAATTCCGATCCTCTGATTGACGTTTTGCACATCATCTTATATCTGAGCTTATGATATGTCTTATTCGAGAATGATTTTAATATAATTTTCGCTGATGGGAAGTAAAATATAGTCATAAAATTAATTTCTCTATGACCAATAATAAAACTTAATAAGATACAAATTTGATTGAAGCCTAAGTTCAGATGTAACCGAACATTTTATACTCTCGCAAAGACAATGGTATACTCGTTTGAGATTTCTTTGTTGATTGACCGATATTTTCGGTAGAAGGTCAACTATAGGCACTGTGGTCCACATATTCAGTACTTAGGGGCTTGAACAGTTTTGATTCGATTTAGACAATTTTTGGTCACAAGGTGGCATACTTTAAAAGTATTATTCACGCAAAGTTTTACCCCGATATAATCATTGTTGCCTGATTTGCATAGTGGAAAGTGAAAGAATCAGATGGAATTGAAAATGGTGTTATATGGGAAGTAGGCGCGGTTGTAATCCGATTTCGCTCATTTTCACGCTTTAACATAGAGATATGAAAATAATGTCATGTATCGAATTTGGTTGAAATCGGTTAAGCAGATCCCAAGATATGGGTTTTCACCTAAAAGTGGGCGGTGCCACGTCCACTGACTAATATTGAACGCAACTCCTATAAAGTCATCTCATACTATCCCAGAGATCAAATTTAATGTCTCTGGCGTGTTTAGTGCTTAATTTATCGCGCTTTTAGTAGTTTTTAACAGTACCCTTATACGGGGAGTGGGCGGAGTTGCCACCCGATTTCAGCTATTTTCACACTGTAAGTAGAGGTTTTAAAACCATTTGCTTCCAGTGAATTTTGTTATTATAGCATTAGCGGTTTAGGAGATATGCACATTAAACCTATTGGACGCGGGACCACGCCCACTTTAAAAATAAAATTTTAACTGCAGATGCCACTCTCTATTGTAATCCTGTGTACCAAATAACAGTCTTGTATCTTGTTTTGGAGCTTAGTTATGGCAATTTATTTGTTTTTGATTAATGGCGTTTTGTGGGCGTGGCAGTGGTCCGATTACGCCCATATGCAATACCAACCGTCTCACGGTACCAAGAAACATGTCTACCAAGTTTCATAAAGATATCTCAAGTTTTACTCAAGTAACAGCTTGCACGGACGGACAGACAGTTACTCGGATTTCAACTCGTCTCTTCATCCTGATCATTTATATATATATAACCCTATATCTAACTCGATTAGTTTTAGGTGGTACAAACAACCGTTAGGTGAACAAAACTATTATACTCTGTAGCAACAGGTTGCGAGAGTATAAAAAGCCTAGACCTGAAGATGCTGGCAACTTGCAATTAGTAAAATGTTCATTACATCCGATATTAGCCCTTACTTACTGGTTTTATATATGAATTGTTGACTTTTTCACATAATGAGCCAAAAGCTTTCCTATGTCCGTCCCCTGGTTGCAATATACCATTCTACTAATTAAAACGGCAATTTTTGTTTTACCTTTTCTTTTATAATTTTTAATAATTTTTTTTCCGAAAGCAACAGAAAAATTAACCATTAAAATTAGGTCATAAAGTTAGCACATATCCCTTTTTTCTGTATTTTTAAACATTTTTTGTAAAAAACATATTTTTCAACTGATCTATTAAATAATTTAAACATGTGTATATTATTTTAACAATGAGTCGGTACCGCTTTGTTGGGAATGATCTCAAAGATGAGAGTGGGTAGCGATTAGTACAATTTATTTATTTATAATTTAAGGAAATTAATGATCAAGCAACTTTAATACCTGGAATTAATTCCTCTTTAGTAGGAATCTGGCCGCCAGACTCGAAAACTTTGCGACCCAAGCATCCCCACACATTTTTAATTACATCGGTGTCAGGTGAGTAAAGTGCAAACTGCATTAAATCGACTTTTTGTGCTTCAATCCCACATTTAAACACTCGGACCGTGTCAATGCATGAATTTATTGTATCGTGTAAAGTTCCAAATCAATTTTTTAAATCGAGAAAATCAGTTCCCAGTACATTTCTATACGCATTTGCTTTCATATTAGTATTCAAATTGTAAAGTACACACCTGCCGTATTAGAAGATGGCTCCCCACACCATCATACCGCTCACACGACTATATAGTTGTTTTAACTGATGTTCCTCCTTCTGAAGATTATGGAAATAATAACTCTAATAATCGGCCCTTCCAAATTAGTTATTTTTTCGTCTGAAAGGACGACATAGCGCCAAATCAGACTTTAAGGCCACGTGCTCCAATGTAAAATCTAATCATGTTTCTTTTCGGGGAACGTTAAGTTTAGTCTTTAGTTTTAATAGTCTCAAATATAGAGCCTGTCTTATCACCCTTTGAACAGTAGATAAGCTCACTTTAACACCAGCATTTGCCGTGATCTTAGCGGTCGATTGATCAGAGTTTGTTGCTTTCTTGCCGTCTTTATTATTTCGACCTACTCCGACTCATTACGCAAGAAATTGTACTCTTATATAACTTTTCGACTTTTGCCAATGTTTTTCGATATTTTAATTATTGAAAGCCGTAACTCTTCATAAGCTTCGATTATTGCTTTATTTTCATTATTTATTTCGATTATAGCTATTTTCCTTTAGAATAGAGCACTTAAGCAATACAAAATGTTTGCTGTCAATACGTATTCAAACTCTGAAGCTAAATGCAAATCAAATTGCATGTGCTAGCCTGATGACGCAAAAATAAAACACACTTTTCGGCTAAAAAGAACAAAAAATAGCAAAATCCCATATAAGGAGACATTCTTATAGCATGTTTTCTGGAAGAGCATATGAATTAAGTGTTTTCGGAATATACCTCCAAAATATATCTTTCTTAAACCTTTGGCATACGCAAGATGTTTTTTTCATTTCGGACACTAAAATTTCCAACTGCCAATTTATTTATACGATTTCTAAGGTGGTAATTAACTTATGCTTGATAGTGATGTTTCAGAACCAAACAAAAGGGAAGATTTCATGTAGACATTAAATGTCTTGAAGTTAATATTCATGTCTATACTTGACAAACATTCGATAGCATAGCAAAGCAGGATTTCCCTTAGTTTTCTGTTATCTATGTATTGTACATGTGTATATTGTCACCCGCTGACAGTATGGGTGCGTTCGAAATGGCAATCACCACAGCAGATTTGCAAATTTGTCAAAGTATCACGTTCGGCATGAATTTGTGGCAACACTTGCAACAGCATCACGTTCTGCCTGCTGTCATTTTTCGCACGCTATTTATGCAAATAATCGGCAACACTAAATTTTTGTCTGCACATCAGCAGAGTAACAGCAAATATGCAACACAGTAGCTGTTCTGCTGCAATTATTACGTAGCTCGAAGCGGATGCAGCGGAAAAGTTCGTTTAGTTCAAAATTTGATCAACAAGATTTTATACTAAAGGTCTAAACTGCCTCGAAAAGCGAAATTAAATATATTTTCAGACAAGAGAAAAGAACTGCAAACTGTTCCATTTAAGATTTTCACTAAGAATATTATGCCAAACATTTTCCTACGACTAGAAAGTGTATATATGGGGGCTAGGGCAAGTTTTCACCCGAAGTTCGAAAATATTTCTATTATCTAGGTATACTTGTATGGAGGCTAAGAGAAGTACGTGAACGAAAATTCCGGTAAAAAGTCAACCATGGACATGAGTGTCCGATTTTCACAATTTTTAGATTTGAGATGGCATATCTTAAAGGTACTCTTTTTGCAAACTTTTATTTCAATATATTCATTAAACCTTTATTTGTACACTGGAAAGTCGAAAAATCAGTTGGAATTTAAATTTGTGTTATATGGGAACTAGGTGTGGTTGTAATCGAATTTCGCCCAATTTTCACTGTGACATAGGTATATCAGGATAATGGTACCTACCAATTCGGTCAAGTAGAGCCCGACATATGGGTTATAACCTAAAAATGGGCGGTGCCATTGGCTCCGATAAAGCTTAAATGTACCATCCAGTATGAAAAATTCAAAGCCTCTGACTTTTTTTATTTAATGAGTTATCGCACTGTTAAAAGTTTTAATCAAATCCGGTATATGGGAAGCGGGTGAGGTTATCACTCGATTTCAACTATTTTCACACTGTAAGTAGAGGTTCTAAAACCATTTGCTTCCAGTGAATTTTGTTATTATAGCTTAAGCGGTTTAGGAGATATGTACATTAAACCTATTAAAGGGCAAGGCCACGCCCACTTTTTCAACTGCATATGCCCCTCCCTGATGCGACCCTGTATACCAAATAACAGTCTTGTATCTTATTGTGGAGCTTAGTTATGGCAATTTATTTGTTTTTGATTAATGGCGATTTGTGGGCGTGGCAGTGGTCTAATTACGCCCATTTGCAATACCAAGCATCTTACGGTACTAAGAACATGTGTACCAAGTTTCATCAAAATATGTAAACTTTTACTCAAGTTACAGCTTGCACAGACGGATGGAAGGACGGACAGACATTCACCCAGATTTAAATTAGTCTCGTCATCCTGATCATATACTTATGTATATATAACCCTATATCTCACTCGATAAGTTTGATGTGATACAAACAACTGTTCGGTGAACAAAACTATTATAACAACATATTACAGGAGTATAAAAATGAATTAAAGTTGTTAAAATTGAAGATTCACGTAAAATAAAACGCAAAAATTCACAGTTAAAAAGTTAACAGCTTGAAGTGTTGCCACCTTGAGTTATACTTTCATACATATGAATTATCAACATGAAGAGAAGAGCCGAATTTCGGGCGACTGTACAAGCGATAGATTGAGTAAAAATTGAGATACTGTCACCAATAGCCTACTCGCACAGGAGTTAATAAAGTGCTAATTTAGATTGATTTACCATACGAAATAAAAATCTTAATTTACTATATTAATTCTTAATCGAATACAAATCGACAAAATCGCAATTTTGAACAAAATAAATTTTTTTCATATTTCGATAGCTTATACCTTTAAATATATTAAAATATTAAATATAAATTTCGATTAGCTCAATCCGGTTCACTAGTTTATTTTTAAACGCGACTTTCTCCAAACCACATTTTTCGAATTTGTTGCAGTGATAACTCGAAAACAAATTATCCGATCATCATGAATTAATTCTACATACAATAAATGAATCGGTTTTTTGATCTGATATTTAATTTTTTTTCTTTCAAAAACTTTGTATTCTTGAACATGTGTATATACCGTGAAAGTTTCAAAACAATCGATACAGCAGTTTTTTCTTGTGTGTGTCCCTTAAAAAGTTCTATCTTTTCCTTATTATAACTTTATATTTGAAACTTTAATAAACATGGTTTAAAAAACTAAAAAGCATGTTTTTTCCTGTTAAAATTCGACAACTTGAACGATAGCGGTCTCAAATTATAATAAACGGTTTGTTTAAGCCCCCTATTACGATTCTTAACCCAACTGCATTATGGATTGGTTTGTAAGTTTTGAAATTCGGTATTATCGATATCAAATGAACCCGTCAAAAAATTCTATAGAAGTATTGTCAAACTTCCAACTTTTTTTAGAATAAATTTAAACTATTTTAATCTGTTATTTTGTACATAAACAAAGCAAAAATAACAAGGTGAACAAGTAAGTAAAAACTAAGTTCGGGTGTAACCGAACATTTTATATTATTGCCAGGATCAAAGTCTTCCAGTGTTAGCAAAACTTTATTTTAAAAATGGTGCGAACAAATCAATATTAATTATTCGACGAAATCGTGAATGGATAACAATCAAATTTGTATCTTATTAACTTAAATTATTACCGAAGACAATAGGAAAATCCACCAGATCAAAACCATTCTTAGTACCGTTGTCAAAGTTGAGCATCATCGTTGCAAAATAACTGCAAACATTTACGATTAAAAAATTGATCAGATGCACCGAATTGTTAATTTCGTTGAAAATACAATGGATAAAAAGAATGTTTGTTCGGCGGCCTTCTTGGACGTGTTTAAAGCTTTTCACAAAGTTTGTCATTCGGGCCTGCTGCTCAAATTAAAATGCATGTTACCCAAACAATATTGCGAAATAATTGCTTCCTGCTAAAAAGATAGATACTTCCGCATTAAACAAGAGGATGCATATTTTAACTTGCAACCGATAGAAACGGGGATTCCCCAGGGAAGCGTGTTAGGGCTAATGCTTTATTTGCTTTTTACCAGTGACATCCCAACTGACCCAAGTTATGTAACAGCGACATTGGCGGATGACACAGCACTGTTAGCAGCTGGAGAATCAACCTCAGTATCTACTCGACAAGTGCAGACAGCAGTCAATGCAATTACCAAGTGGGCATCTAAGTACCTAGGTTTCACCTTAGATGCTAAACTTCGCTTGAAAGAGCATGTCCAAAAATAAAAGGAGTGAATTCAATATGAAATTTGCTAAACTTTACTACCTAGATGGCAGTTGATCCAGTTTATCAATCTAAAACAAGTTGTTAATATACAATCAAGTTCTAAAGCCAGTTTGGGCCTACGGAGCCCAACTATGGGGTTGCTCAAGTCAAAGCTCTATTGCCTGCATTTAGCGCTTTCAAAGTAAGGTACTAAGGACATGCTGACCTACACCGTTATCTAGGCGAGAATTCAGTGGTAAAAGAAATAATTAATATTGCAAAGTCTCACGAACTGAGGCTCAGACAGCATACAAATCCGGTTGAAACGCAAGAAGCCGCAAGGCCGACCTAGCAAGGGAACACTAGCAGCATGTGTATTTTATTAACATTTAGCTGTTAGTTAGCTGTATACTAGGTACAATTGTAAAAATAAAAAATTAAAATATATTATAATATGTATATAGTCTAAACCATTTTTAAAATATATTTCACTTCCCTGTCAGCGAAAACTAAATTAAAATCATCCTCAGATAAGACATATCTGACATAAAAGTATGTCTCTTTGATTGAGACTGAGATAATGTGCAAAACTTCAACCAGAGGATTGGAATTCATTACTGTTGTAGAGGTGAAGTAGTTCGCAGTAAATAGTATTAAATGAAGATGTACTTAAAATGAAATTTGTATATTTGCCTCTTGCAACACTGTAAACTGGTTACTACTTTTTTTCTTTTTATAATTCATACATTGTTATGCTTTTGTTCACATTCAAATAAGGTCAGTCGTTATTTTATTCTCGGAACTTTAGGTTATGGGCCCAGACCCCATAAGACTGTAGAAAACTGCGTAAAATAAAGTTAAGTTTATTTTTCGGTAAAAGTTTAATCGATTCTTTAATGGCTGGTGTCATGAGACGGCATGAAAGTGTGGCCAACCGTTGAGACAAAGCTCCAGGAGTGGAAATTTCTGATCAAAAGGTATCAGCCGGCATCACGTTGGCGATAACGCCATCAAAGCTAAGGTCGATTTCAGAGTGCAGCTCTACACGTGAAATTTGGTCAAAATTGGAATCGACATTTCAAACTAAAGATCAAGCTAGAAAAGCGACGATACCTAAACATCTTAATGTATCCTTCGATACAGTAGCGAACCTGAAAGAAATAGGCGAAGAGATAAGAAATAATTTTGTATGTGGCTGACTTGTGTACGAATTCGCTAAGATTAAGCCGAGATTATGAACAGAGACGATAAAATGATATTGGAAGTCGAACGAATTGGTAATTTGTATTATTTAAAAATATCGAAAAAATTTGCGAATCTGGCAAATACAAAACATAGTGCTCATTTTTGCCATTACAGAATGGGATATGTTACCAAACAAGCCTGATTTAAAATGTATAAAACTGAGAAACTATCCGATTGTGAAATTTGTGCAAAAGCAAGTGTGCGAGATACCGTACCACCCTTTCTTGGTATCAGAAACTCTATACTTACTCCCGCACTTATCCAGTCAGTCAACGACTCACCCAGAGTCGTAGTTGAAGTCAGATCTTAGAATTAATCAGAATGGAACGGTTGTTTTAATTTCGTTCCGAAGTACAACCTAACTGGCGCAGTCGAGTAGGCAACAAAAAAAATTAAGGCGTAAAGCTATTTTAGCATATATCAGCGAGCCTTGGTGAACATCGTAAAAAAACCGTCAGAATATTAAAAAACATTATAAGACGACATCAATCAATCTAATAATAGTGCAAACAAATACACAACAACCATATAAACCAGAGGACACCAATCACAAAGGATATAAAACGGAACAAAGGAACCATCAAATAACGGTGCCTACACATCAACCATATAAACCAAAGGATGCATTCATCACTGATATAATTAGGAGACATGTAAAATTCATATATAATAATAAAATATAAAAACAAATAAGGAAGTTCTAAGTTCGGGTGTAACCGAACATTTTATACTCTCGCAACTTGCAAGGATCAAAGCGCGGGAAATTACTTCAGGTGTTGGCAAAATTTTATATTAAAGGAAATATTGATCCGATTCAATCCATTTTTGACAAAAAAACAAACTATTATAAAGAGTTTCATTTATTTATTTTATTATATGAATTTCAATTATATATCTTCCACTTAGACCGATATTTTCGGTAAAAAGTCAACTATATGCACTGGGGCCCACATATTAGTAACTAGGCAAATATTGATCCGATTCAACAAATTTTTGACACAAAACCATACATTTATCGAGTGTTTCATTTATATATATATTATATGAATTTCAATTATATATCTTACACATTGACCGATATCTTCGGTAAAAAGTCAACTATAGGCACTGGGGTCCACATATTCAGTATCTAGGGGCTTGAAGAGTTATGGGTCGATTTAGACAATATTTGGTCACAAGATGGCATACTTAAACGCATTATTCACGCAAAGTTTTACCCCAATACAGTCATTGTTGCTTCATTTGCATAGTGGAAAGTGAAAGAATCAGATGGAATTTAAAATGGTGTTATATGGGAAATAGGCGTGGTTGTAATCCAATTTCGCCAATTTTCGCACTATAACATAAAAATATGAGAAGAATGTTATGTACGGAATTTTCACCCCCGGGTTTGTTCTCAGTGGATTTTTTTATTATAGGTTTAACGGTTTAGGAATATGTACATTAAAAATATTAGGGGCGATACCACGCCCACTTTTTAAAAAAATGTTAACTGCAGATGCCCGCCTCTAATGTGATCTGTATACCAAATAACAGTCTTGTATCTTATTGTGGAGCTTAGTTATGGCAATTTAGTTGTTTTTGATTAATGGCGATTTGTGGGCCTGACAGTGGTCCGATAACGCCAATCTGCAATACCAATACATGTGTACCAAGTTTCATAAAGATATCTGAATTTTTACTTAAGTTACAGCTTGCACAAAATGGACGAACAGACAGTCACCAGAAGTCGTCTCTTCATCCTGATCATTTATATATATATAACCCTATATATAACTCGATTAGTTTTAGGTTATACAAACAACCGTTAGGTTAACAAAGCTACTACACTTTGTAGCAATATGTTGCAAGAGTACAAAATGGATTAAACAGTTTCTGCATATGTTAAATGGATATATATATATTAATTTTTAATCGTAATAAATGTTGGGTGTTTTAATTTAAATGCATTAAAATTATTATTTTGTTCAATCTGGCTACAATAAAAAATGTTATAAAAACGCAAATTTTGAGGCATTTTCACACGGAAATATGTTGGGCATCCTTTTATCCCTGTTCTTTCTGTTGCTCCTCAACATAAGCACCATCCACCATCCAAAATAACCTACCTAATAAACATATGTTTTCAATTGCTTAGCAGAGATGCCAGCTGCAGCTTATCACAAATACTGCGAAATACCTATATATGTGCGGCAGTGCTAGATTATTGTTTTAACGAAATTTTTTTGTGCAACTAATCGGAGAATATTAGAAGCACATATTTTTAACTAATTATGCGAGAAAACCATTTAACCGGGTTCAATTAAGCGGGAAAATGTACACGTATTTTGTATGCAATATATTTCTGACCGATCAGGTGATTCAAATAAGCGAGAAAATCAATTAGCCGGAGGATACTGCAACTGATTGAATTGTTTTAATTTTTAGTTTCAACATTTTCTGCTGTTTAATTATCTATCAAATCTTAATTTTTAGGTTTGCAACACCAATATAAGTTAAACTAAAACAAGAAAAAACGTTAACTTTGGTTGCCGAAGCTATAATACCCTTTACGAATGCAAAGGTTCCTTACAAGGACTTGATTCCGATCTTTCATTTTGTATGGCAGCTACATGATATAGTGATCTGATCAGAAGAATTTCCGCGGAGAATACATTGTTGCCTTAAGGGGGGAGGGGGGTTGGGTTTTTACTTTCGAAAAATCGATTTTTTTCTCTTATCTTATTGTTTAACATTTCAAGAACATGTCCTTAAAATTTTAGGTCGATAGAAGCAATATTCTTGAAGTTATTGTCTTATTAATCTCCTGGCCTTTAACGCTCCAACCAATAGTTCATAAACTTTAGACGCGTTTTTTTTCAAAACTACTTTTTCAAAATCCACTTCAGTATCATTTCAAAACTACTTGACCGATTCATTTCAAACTTTATACACATTTTCGACATATAAAATTCCGCCCCGCCTACGTTTATTAAATTTTTTTTTTGTATTAAGGCTGTTTTCCACCTTCAAAATGGCGAAATTTTTAGTGGAATATAACAGTTTACACTTTAAATAGTCGCCAAAAATTTTTAAATTAAAAAAAATTATCAGAGAACATTGGGGGGAAGATTTGATCATAATTTAACTAATTTTTCGGGATTTGTTTTCGGAAAATTTCCAGCCGAGTTATGGTGAACACCGCAAATTGTTTTTTTTTCTCAAGACGTTCTGGGGAAGGGAAATTACCCCATATTGTCGAAAGTATGGTCAATAATGTACAAAAGGTCCGAATAAAATTACTCAACTAACTACGCCGCCACTCCAGTCGAGTGGCGAAGAAAGGATCCCTATGGCCCTAAGGAGCTCACAAGGGCAGAATGAATCCCAGTCTGCCCAATCCACCCCTCAACCTTCATCCCGCTCCATTGCTCTACTCAGCAACTCCTGGTTCCTCGCACAGTCTGTTCCGTGTGTCGAACAATAATAGGCCTGCACGTCACATCAGTCAAGTGCAATTCTTGTTGCCCCGTATCTGCCCCCACTATCCCATTAGTGTCGTAGCCAAACACCACAGTCCGACAACCGACCATGCGGATATTACAGCTGCAACAACAATTACCTACACGTACCTCGCTCACCCCAGGATCACCACCGGGCACCCGAGACAAAGGCGACTTCTACAATTTAACTGCAACGGACTTCAGAGTAAGATCGAGGAGATAGTTGCATTTATGAGCCGGGAACGCGTATTGATAGTGCGTCCAAGAAACTAAGCTAAACAGCCGCTCAGATCTTCTGAGTTGTGCAGGCTTCAACGTTTTACGTAAGTATTGCGAGCGAGATAATGGTGGAGGCCTAGCCTTCATACTGCACACCACCGTGCAATATCGTCTAAACGATGTTGACATCGACCGCAGGGACACTACCCTTGAATGCCAGGGTATAGCAGTCCGGTCAGGCGCTGTCGAGCTCGCGATGTTTAATATATACATCGCCCCAGTTACATGTTGCCCAACAGGATATCACCCGAACATAGGGGCGCTACTTCGTGGTGAAAACCGTTTGGTGCTAAGCGACTTTTACGCTAACCACGATCTTTGGCACTCCTGCCTGTCAAACGATCGCAGGGGGAAGACGAAGCCCCCACCAGAATTATGGGCGTCTATAATAACTCGCCAGATATTTCCATCGCTAGCGGTGGTCTGATAAATAATATAACCTGGCAACCTACGCAAACTCTCGCATCAGACCATCTGTCCATAATGATCTTGATCGAGAAACCTCTGCCCTAATTTCCCACCCGAAGCTGTGTATTGCTGTATTAGCAAACGAACGCGACACCTTACGCCATGCCGATCCCTATGATCCCCGAAAAAGAGATCTCAATTTGGAGATTTGGTAAATGGTAAATCAGCATAAGCAGCATTCAATTCGATGGCCATGCCTCCTCGGACCCGAAGAAGTGCGCGAGCTATTTTAGCCGTCATTTTACACTGCACCCTTCGGCAGACACCGTTACCGACGACGGCGCAAAATGCTAAAAGACCGCGCTCCACTTACTTTCACCGATGGACCTTTTGTGTCCTTAGTGTTTTTTTTTTTGTTGTCCTCTTGTCTATCATAATCGGAATATGCTTCTTTGTTAGCAGTACCAGCTCGGTTTTTTCAGTGGCAAGTTTGAGACCTTTCGCATCAAGCTACATTTGTGCTTTGATCATCACCTGGTCCAACTTCCTGCGTACATCTTCTTTGATTATCGCGGCGCGTGGCCAACTAAGTAAGTAGCGACGTGCATGTCGAGGCTTAATATGCCGTCGTAACTGACTTTCCAGAGATCTGCGCCGAGGATTGATCGCTGCACAGCTCCTGACGTGACCTTTAAGTGTCGTGGTCCTTCAGAAGTTTTATACAGCCAGACTCTGTCTTCCAAATAGCTCCTCACCATTATGTCGAGATGTGTGGGTATTTTAAAGTTTTCCTCTAATGCTTCAACCATGTTTTCCCACCGAACGCTGGTGAAGGCGTTCCGGACGTCAAGGGTGGCGAGTAAAACAACTCAAAACACAAACAAATAAGGAAGTGCTAAGTTCGGATGTAACCGAACATTTTATACTCTCGCAAAGCAAATGGTATACTAATTTCAGATTTCTTTGTGGATTGACCGATATTTTCGGAAGAAGGTCAACTATAGGCACTGGGGTCCACATATTTAGTACTTAGGGGCTTGAACTGTTTTGATTCGATTTAGACAATTTTTGGTCACAAGGTGGCATACTTTAAAGTTAGTATTCACGCAAAGTTTTACCCCGATATAATCATTCTTGCTTGATTTGCATACTGGAAAGTGAAGAATCAGATGGAATTGAAAATGGTGTTATATGGGAAATTGGCGTGGTTGTAGTTCGATTTCGCCCATTTTCGCACTATAATATAGAAATATGAAAATAATGTTGTATACCGAATTTGGTTGAAATCGGTTAAGCAGATCGCAAGATATGGGTTTTCACCTAAAAGGGGCGGTGCCACGCCCACTGACTAATTTTGAACGCGGTTCCTATAAAGTCATCTTATACCATCCCAGATATAAAATTTAATGTCTCTGTCGTGTTTAGTGATTGGTTTATCGCGCTTTTAGTATTTTTTAACAGTACCGTTATATGGGGAGTGGGCGGGGTTGTCACCCGATTTCACCCATTTTCACACTGTCGATAGAAGTGCCAAAACCATTTGTTATCAGTGAATTTTGGTTTTAGCGGTTTACGAGATATGCAGATTAAACTTATTAGGGGCGGGACCACGCCCACTTTTAAAAAAAAATTTAACTGCGGATGCCCCTCTCAACTGTGATCCTGTGTACCAAATAACAGTCTTGTATCTTATTGCGGAGTTTAGTTATGGCAATTTATTATTTTTTGATTAATGGCGTTTTGTGGGCGTGGCAATGGTCCGATTACGCTCATCTACAATACCAACCGTCTTACGGTACCAAGAAACATGTGTACCAAGTTTCATGAAAATATCTCAATTTTTACTCAAGTTACAGCTTGCACGGACAGACGGACGGACAGACAGTCCCCCGGATTTCAACTCGTCTCTTCATCCTGATCATTTATATATATATAACCCTATATCTAACTCGATTAGTTTTAGGTGATAAACAACCGTTAGGTGAACAAAACTATTATACTCTGTAGCAACAAGTTGCGAGAGTATAAAAACAATGACATTCATAATTGCCCTGTGTTGATTTGCCAGGTCTGAAACCGTATTGTTTGGGTGGTATACATTTCCGTTATTGCGTGACCTCTGAGTCTGCTTCTTGTGTAGGCCCGTCTTAATAGTTTCCTTTAGTCGTAGTCTGCAGCTGATCCATCCGATTTTGAATCTCCTCTGTCTTAGCAATGGATCTGATTTAGTACTTGACAATGTTATATACTCTGACCTGCTCTCTACTGTTAGGTGGAGAGATGTTTATTTTTGGGTCAGAGGTTCTCCAAGAGCGCTCTCTATTGCTTTAATGACTTCTTCCTTTGTCGTTAGGGAATCGAGGTCGCCAATCTCCACTGTGGTCTTTGGTTTAAAGTCGGCTACTGATGCGCTCTCTTTTAATGTACTCTTTAGAGATTCGAAGAAATTCGGGCTTTCCACCTGGCCTTTTTCTAGCTCCAGTAAAAGTGCTCCTGCTCTAGTTTTTCGTATTCCCTTTATTTTGACTTCTGTTTCGTCGGGCTTTAGGTTTGTTTTGATATCCCTAAGGACATCTGCGTAGCTGTTTCCTTTTGTTGGCTTAATAATGACAGCTTCCGAGTCTTTTTGGCCTGATTTTGGCGTTGGCATTTTCTATTGGCTTTCCTGAGCCGCCAGTTTTTGTGGAGCCCTTTGTCGATTTTTGACGCTCGTCGAGTTTTCTTGGCTTCTTCATCATCACTGTTTTTTACTGTTCGGCTTCTCCCTTTCGGGGACGTGTAGCGGTGCGTGTTTTTGAAGAACTAGTGGCGCGTCGTTTGGATGTGGCAGCCTGGGCCATTGTAATGGTTTGTTGTTAGTTTCAACTACAGGCTGCGGTTTCTTCTTTGACATCATCCAGTTCCTTTGATAGCTTTTAATGATATTAAAGAGCTCTTCTAGTCGCGTTGCTCCGTTTTTTACGTCGAGACTGACGTTCTTCTGTTAGCCATTGCCTGCTTCATTTGTTGAACAATGGCTCTGCAATTTTCAAGGGACTCATCTTCTGCCAGTCACATTTTGCGTACGAACTCCTGTCTCGGGGACTTTTGTGGGGTATTAGTTGTTTTTGCCAATGTTGGAGTGTTGTGTTCCTTGGTGTTTCCAAGTTTACTGCTGAGATCGGTGATGTAGACTCGGTCTAGTCTATCAAGTTTTCTCGACGGGTGTTGGCGCTATTTTGTGTCACTGGTGTTAGTTGTGACACTGGCGGTCGCATAACCCTGCTGCTTCTACGAAATACCACGAAATGCATTGCTGTATTCGTCGTTTCGTCGTGCTCATATTCAATTGGGTCTCCGCTTCAACCCGCTATCGCTGGGATTGTTGTTGTAGCGGCAGAATTTTGTCGAGTTGACAGTCCTTGACCGGAAAAAATCCGGGTCCGTTCCGGTTACGTAGACCCGACTGTTATGGGAACGGCTCGCTGGGGTTATCTACACCTGCGGTACTACACGCGAGGGTTGACACAAGTCCATATGAGAGATATCAGAGCCAGACAGACGCTAATCAGGAGTTACTTACTTAATCGATAGCTTGAAACAAATAGATACGTTTTAGAAAACTCACGTGGAATCCGGTGCAGACAAGGGATTATAATATTATTCACGTTCGTTCAATACATAAGCGGCCATAAAAGACATTGTTTCTTTAATGAAATCTATTCAATTTTTTCTCGTCGTAAAATCGTACGAATTCAAATTTAATTGTAATCCATTCGGTTTCTTCGAATAATGCTGGAAACAGTCACCGACGTTCCGCCCTTCCCTACTTACCGCCCGTATTATATAAAATTGGTAACGTACAAATCCGTAGTTCTCTTTTGTTTTCATTCCACCAATGTTGCCATTGCTCAATTTGTACACAATTATTTTTTCGTTATAATTTTTCATAATGGAAAAGCTCAAATCAAAAATCAAACTATTAAAAATAGTATACCATTTATAAATAAATGTATTCGACTGTGAATTTGGGTTTAAAAATATTTCAAATATATTCAAGTTTATTTTTTTTACTGCAAAATATCGAGACTGACAACCTTGTGTTGTAAGAGAGCAATCAGCTGACTCGCTTCTAAGGGGAAAATCAAGTTTTTGCGGATATCCTACTGTACGGTCTGTAGAAGCTGTGGTAAGTATCAGTTGATTCGGTCTACAGTTTTGTGTCCGTGACTTCTTCCAGCATAATGAATATTTAATTTTTACGCGACATTTATGATTATAGTTTTTCCAACACCTGAAAGTATTTCCCCGGCTTAGGTCTTTGCGAATTTCGAGAGTATAAAATGTTCGGTTACACCCGAACTTAGCTCTTCCTTTTGACAATACTTGCTATTTACGTGATAGCTCCGAAGCATGTTTGTAAGTTCCAGCAGGAATACAGCTTGTGCTTTAATTCAAATATCCGATTGGGGAATAATGGAGCAGATTTTATCATAGATTTAGATAAGGAAATAGCTGGTATATTCCCGTAAAAAAATTGCCTTGTTTTGTTTTCGTTTTAGCATATTTTGGGTCTCAGAGGCTATAAATGATCGTTGGGATCTTTTGACAGTTAAGGCGCTAAGTTTGAAAAACTATCTGCGTTGGGAGACAACTGCTGTGAATACTAATACGTTACTTTCATTTTTTCTATGGAAGGGTGCGTTTTTAATGCCTCTGAGCAGCATGAAGGGTTTTGTCAATTTTCGTTATATGGTGTTTCGGGATTATTTATTTTTACATTAAGAGCTTCTTATTGGTGCGCTGGGTAAATTTTTCAATGAAACAACAATTGAAATGGCTTTCTCAATCTTTAAAGGTATGTGCATGTGACAAGCAATTTCTGCAAATTTAGTTTGCCTTGAAAAAGTTGTTTGTCGTTAATATTTTTATGATAGTACGAGGTGTTCTTGAGGATAGTACGAAAATCATTCATTTGTTGCCACGCAGAGCATATTTTGTTTTGATTGCGATGGCCAATCTAAAGTAACAATAGGGATTCCTTGTTTCCATTTCAGCTAACCATCCAGTAAACTTGTTTTTACAATTGCATCATTTTAACGACGTTCAGGTTTTCTGTGAAGCACGTCAAAACCACTTCTTAGCTAAACCGTGGTTTAACAAACAAAAGTTGACTCATCTGGAAATATTACATTGCTCCAATCGCGGTTGATGTTTTCCTGCGCAACCTTATTTCAATGTGTATTATGAGAGTAGGGGTTTAATTACAGTACTGCTGCGTTTGATGCCCGATCCCTGAAGTCTGTCCCGCATTGTATTTTGAAAAATATCTAATCCCCTTCTAAACAAAATTCTCTTAGAATGAGCAGTGAATTTTTCTCAAAAAGGAAAACAGTAGCTTTGTCCTTACTTTTAGAGGTCATGTGATTCTTCCCTCATCCGGGCTTGTCAGCCACGTTTCCAACTTCTCCATAATGGTCAAATGACCTTTTCTTAAATGTACAGCTTGTATTTAAATAATATGCAGTTTTTTTTAATAGTCCATTTGTCCAAAAGCTTGCTTTAAAATGTTTCTTATACTGACCACTAATTCTTCTTATTTCTCGGCACAAATGCGTTACATTAAAAATACCGAAAAAAACTGACCGAATTGTATGCGTCAGTGATCGCAATTGAACACATGTTAATTTAAAAAAAAAAAAAAAAAGATACGTGTGGCACTCGGGGACTACCGCGGTAAAGCTATTGCATAGCATTTTTTATAAACTTATGCAATCCGTTCCCATAACAGTCGGGTCTACGTAACCGGAACGGACCCGGCCAAGGACTGCCAACTCGGCAAAATTCTGCCGCTACAACAACAACAACTTATGAAATTATATTTATTTATTATTTATGCAATATTTTTTTGTTTGATATTACTTGAAGTTACACTTTTTGAAAGTGGTGATCGAAAAGAAAACAAATTGTTTTTTTTATTGAATAAATGAGGTTAATATTGTTTAAAATATTTGTATTATCTTACAATACATGTAGGTTATTCAGGAATTTTTATCATTGAAACTATAGGTTTATGGTAACTGAAATAAGAAACATAAGTTTAAGACTTGGTATTCTTTAAATATCTGGAAAATACCGCGTCAATGGTGGTCCTATATTTTGTTGTCGATTCTTGTGTATCATTATTCATTTTCAAATTTTATTTTTTCCAAAAGAAAAGTTGTCAACCCCTCTGATATTTTATCCGCGAAGTTGATGTTAAAATCGCCAGCCAAGATAAGTGGAAATTTAATAAAATTGAAAATCCGATTGAAATACCTAATTTCAATTATATTGTTCAATTCGAACGAGATACTGTTCCAAAAGGTGGGGTAGCTATTTACCAAAATAATAATAATGTTACTAATATTATGACTTCGAATATTGAATAATTTTTGTTTTAATTAAATTTTTATTGAATTCCATGTTTTTATTTGCCATTAAAAAAATTGTATCTTTAATTTTATTATTTTTGAATCATGTCGACAGATATACAAACATTATTCGTCTTAGATTTATTTCCGTTACGGAGTTTCTTAATTCTGTCCCCGCGCGACACGATAGACTCTATGCAATAGCTTAAAAATATAAAAACGGTTTATTTCAGTTCATTATTCAAGAACTTGATATGTAAATAGTCGCCAAAAATAAAAAAATGTGTTATGCGTAGACAACGCTTCCTGCCATAAAACATAACATAGAAATATAATTTCCTAAATATAACGCCACTGCTCTAATTCAACCTCTTGACCAAGGCATGGGCAGAGCAGAGTATACGAAAATTCGAATTCAAAAACAGATAAATGCAATTATTCAAGGAACTCTACTTCAAACTTTGATTGAATTTATTTCTGTACAAGGTGCAATTCAAAAGTTTCAAGACTTTTATTAAAAAACTAATATTATTTTTTTTTTTTTTTGAAAAATTTATTGGTCGCCTTCATAATAGTCTCCTTCCGCCTGAATACAACGTTTTGCACGTTCAAGAAGGTTATCGAATGACTTTTTTAGGTCATTTGTCGGTATAGCGTTGAGGATGGCGGTCGTCACCTTTTGGATGGCATCAACGTCAGCATAGCGGTTTCCTTTCATGGCCAAATGTAGTTTTCCGAACAAATAAAAACCGCAGGGTGCCATATCAGGCGAAAAGGCTGAATGGTTGATGATATGAATGCGATTTTTGGTCAAAAGAATGTTGAATTCTGAGGTCTTTTTCGTGTTGCTTCAAAGTGTGCGGGACAAATCGAGCACAAACCTTTCTGAGACCCAAATTTTCTGTCAAAATACGATAAATCGACGCTGCGGATATTGATAATTCCGATTCCATATATTTAAGCGATGATTTCGTCTCTTTTTTTAATGAATTCACGCAAAATTTCCGTGTTTTTTTCGTTCACAACATCTTTTGGCCGGCCCGAACGTTCGTCGTCTTCCAAGTCTACCCGTCCCTCTTGAAAACGTTTAAACCACTCGTGAATACGGCTACGGGATAGACAATCATCGCCAAAAACTTGTTTCATGATTTGATGAGTTTTGGTAAAAGTTTTACCAAGTTTAAAACAAAACTTAATGTTGGCTCTTTGTTCGATGCTCATTTTCCGACCGACACTACAAATGTAATGTCACATGTAGCGCGATATCTCAGCTATTATACAAGTCTGCTGTTATACAATATAAATTTTATACGACAACACTGAAGAATACACAATTGAGGGATAACAATTTCAGACAGATGGCGCCACTAGAAGCCGCGTTGTTTAAAAAGTCCTGGAACTTTTGAATTGTATCTTGTATTGCACGTTCTTCACAATATTAAAAGAGCCTGGTGGCTGGTGAAACCTGAAACAATTTCTAACTGTTTTAAAAAGGTAAAGTCACATGGGTGTATCAGTAAAATTTTTTTCTTTCTTTCAGGGAAGATTTTGTAACTCACTCACTCCATCAGAGGTATGAGCTAAGAAGTTGGGGTGGGTGTTTAAGAAATACCAAATCTCCAAGAATATATCCATTGTGATGAAGAACTTCAATGTAGCGGATTTTTTAACAGATCATGAAATTGTTGCGTTTTTATGCGTTATACCCTGAAATCAGTAATCGCAATATAGACCGCGAAGACAAAAATGATGCCCCTAAAGTTATGTGTTAAGGAGGCCTTATCTGCATTAAATACAGTGAAATTTCTCATAAACGGAGACCCATCGTCGCAGTGATTTAAGGAAAGACAAATATATATGTATATATGGATATATTGTGTAATATATTCATATATTATACTTATATTCGAATACTCCGCGACGCACCACGACAGATATAGATATAGCCGCCGGAAAGCTTTCTAGATATTTGCATCTTAAGTTGAAAATTTGACAAATTTTATCTTGCAATTTCTCGATTTATATTGTAGTTAATTTTTCTTTTATATTATGCACTTATTATACACTAGCATTGTTTCTACATACACCGGGGTGTTCATAATTCAATCGCGTCAAACTCCTTTCTGCACTGGTGGCCTTCGGCCGCGCTTCAAAAAAATAACCCTGGCCAATCCAATACCATAATTTATCAATAGAAGAGAATGAACAAAATTATAGTTCGATTTGGAGTATAATCCTCTTTTATTGTTTATTTTAATTCGCTTTCAAAATATTAGGTAAAGTAAAAAGTTCGTTCGGTTTTTATCTAAGAGATGGCGTTATTGTCCATAGTATTAGTGTTACGTGTCGCATCATACTATACGGCGCTGAAAACGTGTTTATTCACGCTAAAAGTTATCTTTGACAGTTTTTCGATTGATTGACCCAGCGTTGTGAGCGCTCGTCAAAGATGGACACCAGCAAAGAGAAAATTCGCTATATTTTACAATTTTTCTTCGATCAAGGCGAAAAAGCAGCATAAGCGACTGAAAAAATTAATTTCGTTTATGGGCCCGATACTGTAAACGAACGTGTAGCACAAAAGTGGTTTGCTAGGTTCCGTTCCGGAATTTCGATGTCAAAGATGCACCACGCGTCGGTGGAAACCGACCGTCACGTGAGCACTTATTTAATTGCTGAGGAACTAAAGATAAGACAGAAAACCGGTTGGAACCATTTGCATAACCTTGGATTCAAAAAGGAGCTCGATGTTTGGGTGTCACACGAACTAACGCAAAAAACATGATGGACCGAATTTCCATCTGCAAATCGCTGCAGAATCGCAACAAAATCGACCCGTTTCTGAAGCAGAGTGTGACTGGCGATGAAAAATGGGTCACTTATGACAACATCGAGCGCAAACGGTCGTGGTCAAAGCTCGGGGAAGCGGCCCTCTACTGCCAACAACTGGACCGCTTGAAAGCAGCACTCATCCAGAAGAGGCCATCTTTGATCAACAGAGGCTGAATTGTGTTCCATCAGGACAACGCCAGGTCACACACGTCTTTGGTGACGCGCCAGAAGCTCGGATGGGAGGTCCTAATGCACCCACTTTGGGGCCGTCCATAAATTACGTCATCGATTTTTTCAGCGGTGCGCGCCAAAGACAAAGGAAGCCGACTTTGTTTAAACAGCGCCGATTTCGTTTATTCTCCGAGTCGCCGCCAATCTTCGTTTAATAAACACAGTGTCGCATACAAACTATTTTTATAGGTACGATGTTATTTATAGTTTAAAAAAATAATGTAGACATGCCTTGACCTTGTAATAAATAAATAAATAAATAATGAGTTCAATAATTAATACCATTAAATACTTGCAAAATATCACAAGAACATTATCTTTCCTTAGTATGAGACATGTATTTAAGTATAAGTATAGTATTAATATGTACTTTTATTAATTATGTAATGTTGTAGTTATTATTTAAGTATTGCGTTTATTAGTATGCTTAGATCTTTAAAACTACGCAACGGATTTTGATGTGTTTTTTTTTAAATAGATAGACTGATTCTTGAAGGTTTATATGTATTATACATGTAAGTACCACGGGCGAAGCCAGGGCGGGCAGCTATTATTTTACTAGGTGTGCTGGAAGAAATTTCTTTTTAGAAATAATCTTTTTGTACGTGAAAAATAAACTATAAATAAATAAATAAGAATGACGTCAATTTCGAAACATCGAACAAATTCGTACTTTAAATAGTTGAAATTTACAACTTTAAACGTAAATATCTCGAAAACTATAAGTTTCCAGCGGCTATATATCTAAATATATTCATGATCTAGAGGATCTCCTCTATTCGCCCATACCCATTTTATCCCCAAAAGCCTGGGACCGTATTCTTAAGTTTTCCCATTTTCTGTATCATAATAGATACGATAAATATTATAAACGCAACCATTTTAATTATCCATATATACCTTTTCTACAGCACTGTTAAGCTTTCCAGTTATTCTCCTACAAACATTAGGCGCTAAAGAATTTGATGACTGCGGAAGTTCCAATATAACTGTTTTCAAACCAATGCTGGATATATCTCGAAGTTGTTCCACATTCGATATCATATTTAAGCAAAGGGAATCCACAATAGTTTCAACTTGGCTCTCTTTTACTTTGTTTACCAGAGGTCCTAAACACTTGACCGCCAAATTTTGTACTTCGCCATTTTTATCTTCCAATAGACGTAATATCATACGTACAACCTTCTTCTCAGATTCATCATCGAGCTTAATACTATCCTTTTGCAATTCCGTCATTAAATCATTTGTTGCCATAAAACGAAAATCCTTGTCACTAGAAGTCATCTGAAATAAAACATAGTTCTGAATCTATACTAACCAAGTAGGTTTAATGTTTTTTACTTTTTCTAGTAAACTGGCTATTTGATGATACTGATACGACATTGTTTTAAAAGATATTTATTTAGAATTGATATTTAATCGAAGAAAATTGGACTATGCCGGCACATAAAACCTAGAACTCAAAGGGGTAACACAAAGTACTAATCTACCAGAATGCAGAACTAATGCACTAATCGATACTTTAAACGATAAACATTAGGTACAATACACAGTAAGACCATATATACAGCGTTGTACAACCTCAGTATATAAGGTATTCAGGTAGTCTCGACACTATGAAACAAAAAAATTTATTGAATGAATTTTCGTTAAAACAATTTCCTTAACCGATTCGCAACAAAATGGTGAATTGTCTATTAACATTTATACTTTTGATTTATTCATATTCAGGAAAGAGGGCGACCACAATCAAATGACCCTCATAAAACGATATAGTTTCTGCCAGCCAAAAGTGGTTAAAAAACTAGTGTAACTAGGTTTTCAAACCTTAAAAACTACTGACAACCCCCACCACTCTCTCCTTACACGTACGTATATTTTTTCTATATAATTTCTCTAATCGTCAGCTGGCTCAGGGATGCATTTTCGAATTCCTAATTTAAAGTATTTTTAAAATTTCAGTCAAAATTTTTATATGTAAATTTTTTTATTTATTACACATATTTTATTTTACATACTTAACTGTTGTTTATATATCTAAAGTTAACCTAAACTACAATATATATAACATAAAACAAAATATAAACCTAAGCCGCTTATAAATTTAGAAAGTTGCCGTAGTTGATTTTTATAGGCATATCAAAATGGATGAAACCGAAAACGTTTAATCCCTTTTAGCCCAGCAAAGATTGGATTCCTTTGCATGTAAAACAAAATGTATGATACAGAACTCATATATGGACATACAAATTTACCCCAATTAATGAGTCCATATTCTTCTGTTGGAGTTTCATCAACCACATCCATCCATTAATAAGACATCCAATGCGAGGCATTTACACATTTCGCACTCGGGGACTGCCGCGCTATGCAATTATATTTATACAATTATAATTATTTATTTATAATTTATACAGTATTGTAATGTTTTCTTTGATATTACACTTTTGAAGTTAACTTTTTGAGCGTGGTGATCGATAAGAAACCAAATTATGTTGAAATATTAAATAAACGAGAAGTTAATATTGTTTAAAATTTATTTGTCGGAAAGAAGTTTGATGCGATTGAATTATGAACACCGCGGTGTTGGACCGACCAGGGCAATTTTTTTATTTTAATATTAGTTAATATTGTTTAAAGTTTTATCATTGAAACTATAGGCTCATGGTGACTGATATAAGAAACATAAATTTGAGACTTGATATCGTCTAAATATCTTGAAAATCCCGCTTCAATGGTGGTCACATATTTTCTTGTCGATTCTTGTGGGTCATTATACATTTTCAAATTTAATTTTTCCGAAAGAAAAGTTTTCAACCACTCAGGTATTCTATCCGCGAAGTTGATGTTGAAACCGGCAGCCAAGATAAGTGGAAATTTATTACCATTGATAATCCGATTGTATTGTTCAAGTCAAACATGATACTGTTCCAAAAGGTGGGGTAGCTAAGTATATACCAAAATAGTATTAATCTTACTATTATTATGTCTTCGAATATTGAATAATTTATTTTGTGTTAATTAAATTAAAAAATAAATTAAATTAAATTCTATATTTTTATTTGCCATAAAGAAATGTATCTTATATATTATTATTTTTGAATCAACCTGCTCTTCAATTGATTTGTTCTGCTTGAGATATGCGAAAATAAGCCTACAAGTATGCAAATATTTTGCGCATATTTTGTTATCGTGTAAGGTTTATTTTCTTTACGGAATTTCTTGACTCGGTCGCCGCGCTCAAAGCCCGCAAATTTTTTTTAAGGATTATTCTTATGGCACTTATGACAAATATGTTTTCTCATTCGCCTTCATTCCATAAGGTCAATAAATGACTAAACAAGTTCTGTTTGTTTTTGAATTTCGAAATCGGTTCTAAGAGAAATGCTCAATAAGTGTGCGTTGGTGTTAGTCCTTGAATAACAGTTGTGTAATTGTGTTGAAATTTCTGGGGAAAGTGGGGAAACGATTCAACGATTAAAATTAACTTATTCTTATGTATGTAAGTATAAGGTTTAGATAATAACAATGAATTCATGATTAACACACGATAATTCATGGGGTGCCACGTCGCCCGACAGGGGGTGAAATAATGATGGAGGCCTAGCCTTCATACCGCACAACACAATGCAATATCGTCTTATCGATGGCGACATCGACCGCAGGCATACTACCCATGAATGTCAGGGCATAACCATCCGGTCAGGCGATGTCAAGCTCGAAATATTTAAAATATACATCTCCCAAGTTACATGTTGCCCAACAGGATATCACCCGAACATAGGTGCGCTACTTCTTGGCGCTACTAGATGGCATGTGTTCGAAGTAAACTACTGTATCTCCGACTTTTCTATCATCTTCTCCGCAATGAGCTTAAAACTGTCCACTAAAACCACATTAACGAACTGGACAAGGGAACTGGACAAGGGAGTACAGACTGGATCTTAACATTACAGCCAAAATGAGATACGACAGACTGTCCTCCTTCACTCCTCATACGCCCGCGATAATTGTCGAAGTACAGAGCTGCAGCAAAATCCTCAAATCTCACCGCAATGGTCGCCTGGATGTAGTGAAATGCAAACGCAGAAATTTCAGATGTGTCAAAATACTCTCGACTATAACAGGAAGCCTCTTTATGTCTCCGGTAAAACATCACACCGCAAGGTCCGCTACCTTCCGGTCAAGGAACAGAATGAACTCCTCTCCAAGCAATATCTGCTGCATTTTTTCGCAGAAACCATCCTTGCAGTAGTCTGCGTGAAACGGATCCGCCTCCTAGGAACATCAAGAGGACTTTCCTTAATTACGTCGACGACATCGAATAGTATGCCGACCCGACTTCGGATGCCATCAACACCTTCACTAACTCCGTCTTAGTGAATGGCGTACTTTTAGTGAAACCCCCACCCATTGCAAACGAAGAGCTCGAGTTGCCGCGAGAATCTAGAGTGACCCTTGCGCAACTTTGTTCTGGATACTGTAGAAGGTTAAGCTCCTACTTATCCAGAATTGACAGCGATAGACGAAATATATGTCCAGCGTGCAACGAATCTCCGCATGACTCTAACCCCCTCTTTCCATGCCCAGGGGACCCACTTATTTAACACCCTTATCCCTATGGTTCGACCTTGTCAAAACAGCACGTTTCCTGGGCCTATCTTTAGATGACTTCGAACATTAACACCCAAGCGGGGATTACAAGTAGATAGCCAAATCAACAAAAACAACAGGGGTTGCTCGACATTGAACGTTGTAATTTTTTTTTTCCGAAGCAACATGAATTTAATAATGTTGATAATGATGTAATACAAATAACTATTTTGTTAATCAAATTATATTTAAGATTTGTGGTAGTGATTTACACTGATAGATTTATACTGTAACGGATTTATCGATAAATGGTCTACGTACGAACTCTATATTGAGTACGATCACTGGATTGTTAATTAAAAATATCAGTTTAATGGCTATACGCTTATTTGTATTTCTAACCGAAACAACTTAACACTTTATTACTCATTATCCGAATTTACAACTTTTTACTTATCTCATTTACTCTTTACACGGCAGCATTGTGTCTGCTGCACAATCCGGTATCTCTTAAATAGTACATCATTGCCGAAAAGTCGCCACACGAACATTCTGACGACCACGAAGTTCGCATGTCTGGATGATTTATGCATCATTCTCGATACTCTGTTTTATTCTGGCAACCGTGTTCGTCACACTGCCGTCAAATCCTCCCAATTGTTTTCTAATTAGCGATACAGAACATAACAGCGCAGGGCATTAACAGCGCATGCGGAACATAAATCTGATTAGACTCTATAAACATAGCACATGACAGATGTACAATTTTTTTTGTTTACAATTATGAAAAATTTAAATACCATATATACATAAGTTATGGGACTCAATACTTTATTTTTGATTTGGGGCTTTTGCACCTCAATCGAGCTTTTAAAAAGTGTAAGCTAGGATGTAAATAAATTATATTATTTATTTATGTTTTAAATTAAAAAATAATAATATTTGTTTGCGCTTCAAATGAATGACTCGTATACTGGAGAAGACGCACAACTACCTTAGCCTTCCAACGGATGCTAGGAATATTGGAACAAAGAAATAATAATCAAGTTACGCTACCTCTTGTCAAACCACACAAAAATAATTATAATTATCGAACTTAATGTTTTTAAATTCACTTCCTCTATGATGATAACTACTCATTGCTACCAATAACGAAGAAGAAGATATTGATGCCATCTCCTCCTCTCAATAGCTCTGCGTACGTTTTTCTCCAATCAGTGAATAGTTCTGAATTTAAAAATGCAAATGTAAATTAACAGTACTGACATATCAAATGTGAGTGTATTGGTGAACTCATCAGCAGTTTCTTGTAGGGTCAGGCCAATTATGGAATGTAAACAAATTGTCAACTGACATTTAGGGCTGGCAAGATATGTCTTCTAAAAATATCGATTAACAGGCAGGCACCGATTATAATAAGTGGAATGTAAGTTTTCAAGGGGTTTTCAGCGAAAACTGTGTTTTCGTTTGACAGATTTTGTATGGATGAAAACACAAGTTTTCGCATGAAAACCTCTTTTGTCTATGAAAACACGAATTTTGTGTAGATCACTGCCAAAACATCACCACTCGAACATTCTAGCAACCATAAATTTTGCAAGTCTCGATGACTTTTACAAATTATCGATAGTTTGGTCTAAGGTAGGAGTTGGAGCAGACACTCTTCTGTACCTGTGATCGTTCATTCACTCAAAGTCCTCATTAGATATTCGGTGTGTATGTTTTTGTTTTCGCGATAATTCTTTCAATGTATTAGACTTTCGATAGCCGTGACTTCCTGGGAAATAAATTAAGTATTGCTTAGTTTTAGAATATTTTATTAATTAATTAGAAATATTTTGCGTATATGTATATGATAGTGTAATTTATTTAGTTTATTTGTTATTTATTTTTAGATAGATACCATGAGGGATGGTGAGATGATAGAATTCAAAAGCATATACCTTTTATCCTAAAGATTTAACCCCATTTATATATATATTTAATTAATTAAATTAAGTAATATTTACAACATCTTTTCTTGAAGTCATATCTCGTAACCTCTCAACATGTCGTGAAATGTTTAAAAAATATTTTGATAGTTTATCCCTTTTGAAATATCCCACTAAAATTTCAAATCGATCTTTTAAATAGTTTTTTAGTTACAGCCATTCAAAGGGTAGCCGCCCAGTTCAATACATCAGTTTTTCTTTAAACGTGTTTTTCTTAAAATAGTATTTTTCGAATTTGCTCCAGTGATAACTCGAAGACATATGTATTATAACGGATTTCTCGATAAATCGTTTAATTATAACTCACTCTTGAGTTCGATCACTGGATTGTTAAATAAAAGTCTCAATTTAATATCAATACACTTATCTTTATTTCTAATTCCAACAACTTAACACTTATTGCTCGATATTCGAGTTTACAACTTATTGCTTATAGCTTAATTGCTCTTTACACGGCAACACTCTAATTAAAACTGTGTATGCTGCACAATCCGGCAGCCCTTATATAGTAAATCTTTGACAAAAGTTCGCTACTATAACATTCTTGCAACTACGAATTCGCTGTCTAGTTGCTTCTGGCAGTTTATCGTTGATTCTGATTTATTCTGGTATTCATGTTCGCTACACTGCCCTCCACCTAAGTCTGATCGTCCCGATTAGACATATTTGCGGTACCAAACGCTGCAAACCGCTCCAGATGAACCACGTTCATTTTATTCCTTGGTCTTCCAATGGTCTGTATGCGATACACTACATCGTTGAGTCGTTTAAAAACCTGGTATGGTCCCTCCCAATTACACTGTAATTTGAGAGATAACCCTTTCTTTCGTTGTGGGTTATATAACAATACTCAATCGCCCTCATAGTTCATTGCCTTGTCGTATTTTGGTTTCATTTTATCGCTCATAATTTTGGTGCGCTGTACCATAGCATGTATATCCCTCATCTCATCTTCAAGGATACTGTTGAATTCCTTAGCATTCCTTCCTCCGTTGGCGTTAATTAGAAATTTCAAATCAATTGGTAGTCGAAGATCATTTCAAAAATTACCCTTGCTGGAGTCTGCTCCGTTGTTTCATGTACACCAGACCGATAAGCCATCAGGAACAAGGATATATGGGTATCCCAATCTTTCCACCATGCCATCAGACTGCGGATGTAGTGCAGTTGTACGTGTTCCGGATACCCAGTTTCTGGCATATCTCCTGTATTGGAGCTGATTCAAAACTTCTCCCTTAGTCAGAATGTAACACTTTTCAAATCTGGATCCTCTTGCTGACATTTCTGTAGCTCCTCCGGATCCCAGTCTGATGTTATAGTCATTAATCGGACAGGAGTGTTACATAACCCAAGGACATTACGGTAAATTGCCATAGCCGTTTTTTCGTCGTTTACCTCCACTTGCTAGTAACCACTTTTCAAATCAAGTGTTGAGAACCATTTTGTACCTGATAACGAGTCCCGCGTCATCGATTCTAGGTAGTGGATAACTGTCTTTCTTCGTTACATCATTCAACCTTCTATAGTCCACACAGAATCTCATGTTGCCATCTTTCTTCTTCACAAGTACTTCAGGTGAGCTCCATGGACTCTCTGATGGTACGATTATGCCGCTTTCGCTTATTTCACATATGGTTTGGCTTACAACTTCTCGTTTTACTAAAGTTACGCTTCGAGGAGCCTGGCGGATTGGTCTTGCATCACCTGTGTTAATAAAATGTTTCACAACTTTGGTTCTTCCTGGTTTGGCATCGTCTTTATCAAA
This sequence comes from Bactrocera oleae, assembly GCF_042242935.1. Classification (NCBI taxonomy): domain Eukaryota; kingdom Metazoa; phylum Arthropoda; class Insecta; order Diptera; family Tephritidae; genus Bactrocera; species Bactrocera oleae. The sequence goes on along the minus strand of NC_091537.1, from coordinate 46,827,068 downwards.
TATGGATGAGTATCTGAGAAGAAGTTGTTTAGCCTTATTTTGATGGTTTGTCTCAAGTTCTTCCTCAATACCTATTTCGCAATTTATCACGGCTCTAATCTCTTGACACTGCCCCAATATAGCTCCTTTGGAGAGTTTGACTGGTAACTTGCACTCATTATGTACTCTTTCTGGAACACATTTATCTTGTCTTGTCATAGCCAGGGTCTTGTTTGGCCCATAGTCTCCATCTATTTCTGCCCAAATAACTGCTTCTGATTTTGGTGGAATCTGCTGGTTCTCTGTTGTCATCACCCGTCTAACGTTGTACTTATTATCGTAACCGAACATAAGTGGCACTTCCATATTTGTATATGACTTCCTCGACGATATCTGCCACTATAAAATTGTGTAACACGGCTGCCTTTCCAATTACGATTTCGAGAACTTGGTTATCTCCTCCAGTTGCGGCATGCAACTTTGCCCCAGGTAATGGTCTCACTTCTTTATCAACCATATCAGATCGAATTATGGAATGTGATTTAAGTTCAACTGTATTATTCGACTGGTTACAGTTGCGTGCAATATGGCCATTTTTGCCACAGTTGAAACATTTAACTACCCCATTATTTTTCTTACGCACTTCTGTAGATTTTTCTAAAGCTTTCTGCATGTTGTAAATTTTTTCAAGTAATTGATTCACCCAAGTGTGTTCTTCTATTTCTACTTAATGAGCTTTAAATGTTTGATTGCAAAGCAGAGATGCAGTTTTCTGTGTCAAAGCATACGAAACGGTTTCCGCAAACGTCAATTTTGGACATGCTAACGCATTGACGAAGGTTTGAAGTTTTGTATCCTCGATATATTCCACGGATTTATGTGCATAAGCTAAGTGAGCTAACCTCTCAATCTCTGTAGAAAACTTTTGCAGAGACTTATTGGCTTTCTGGTGGCGATTTCGCTACTCGATTTGGAAGATCTGCTTTCTGTGCTCACTACCATACCGTCTTTCTAATGCACCCATCAACGTTTCATAACTACTCGCCTCGCAGTTTGGAATGGTCTATAATATCTCCGCTACAGATCAGTTTAATGCAACTACTGCGGCTACTTTATTTTCAGGAACCAATTATTTGAAGATGCCGTCTTTTCGAATTGAAGCTTAAAAACATGGATCGGAACAGTGCCATCAAAGGATGGTATCAAAGGATGGAGGTTTTACCTTGGCAGAAGCTGTGGACACAATTGGCCGATTTAATTGTAGCTCGCGGAGACGATCTTTCAATTCATCCATTTCAGTTTTAATTTTATCCCGCTCTTCCGAAATCTGTGAGGACGCTTCTGCTATTTGTGAGGTCACCTGTGCTGATATACGTGCATCTTGCGCTGAGAACTGCTCTTCCAACTGTGTTGACAACCGCGTTTCTAACAAGGACAATTGGGATTGTTGTGCCAACATTTGTGATGACACATCTGCAATTTGTTGGGTTATACGTGCTCTTTAAATTGTGTCGATATTTGCGTTGACATCTCTGTTGATATCTCCGTTGACATCTGGGACATTTGCGCTGACATTGCACCCAAAATCATGTTTATGTCCACAGCGTTTGATGAGCACACCCTAATGAAACACACCACACCTGTAAACACTCAAGGAATTTCACCCCACACAACGACACCACCACATTCAGCCTCTGAGAACAAAATGCACAAAGATACCTAACAAAAAGGACGGGATCATCGTTAAATCTACATTCGCTTATTAGACTGCTAATACAGCGATGCTAGACTTTCGAAAACTTTCGCTTATTGTCTACGGGACTGAGCGCCATATCAACATTCGCTAAAATAATTCGTTTAGACAACAGTTCTTGCGCGAGTTAATACTTTAACCTTTAACCACAACCTTATGTTTCAGTAAACATTAAAGAAAAATCATCAAAACAACTTTATCTTAGAACAATAGAAGCGCACTATCAGTACAACAAACAATAACAACCCAAATAGTTATTTACTAGTAAACAACCAGCATCTCAATAGTATGAGCAGCGATAAGCATAGCCTATATAAGCAACTGGAACAATAGCCTCGGGGTCACTTTATCATTATCGACTGCCAAGTAACAAGTTACCACTTGTAACACTTGTACAGTTTAAGTGTAATATATTCAATATTGAAGTACATGTGAATACGGTGAAAATTATACAAATAAAGGATCAGTCAGAACTAATCTCATTGGCTACTTAAAATTATATATTTAATTTATTCCTAACGAGTAAATAAATCAACTGGCGCCCAACGTGGCGCAGCAACAAAAAAGGATCATCAATAATATCCTTAGTCAGTCTGCCTGAAAGGGAAGAACCTAGTCCCTGGAAACAAAAAAAGGATTCATTTAAACCATCCAAGAAGTTTACCAGTGCATCATCCCACACAACGTCAATCAAAAGGGATTCACATAAAAATCCTAATACGACAAGAAATTGAAAGTAAAGGATCAATATACCATCCTTGGCAAACAACACGCTTTCATAGAAAGAATACCATATCAAGCAGCGCTCCAAGAATACAACTGGAGACCGATCTTTAGTAAAATAAATCAACAAATAAATCAGCATGATGACAGAACAAGCAACTTTAATTGCATTAACTAACGCAGTCACCGATCTGCAACAACAGTTATCCGAACTACAATTAGGAAAAAGTGCAACCATTCCACAACGAACAGAACAAATATGTTCTTACACCAGACCAGAAGAAGTGGATCTGAATATGTTTAAATCAATAACACAATTTAATGGTGACTGCAACGAATACAGGAATTGGAGGAAAGTTGCAACCGCATTAATGGAAGACATACGACAACTCGATGGACATAATATTATATAAGTTAACACGGGTAATCAATCATCCGCCCAAAATATCACTTCAACGTAATCAAATATCGCTTCAACGTAATCTGCTGACGGCGCATCTACAGTTTTGCACATAACACCAAAGAAAAGTTCAGTACTGCAATAATAACGCTTCCGGCCATATTGCTGATCGAACACTTATAGTCTTGCGCGTGACAACAATAAACCAAATACAAGACAATAAGCGGAATTGGTTCACGCGGCAAATAACGTGCAGCAACTAAAGTTAGCAAGCAGTGTAGGTATTCAGACCGGCTGCCCTTGTAAAGGGAAATAAAAAATTCAAAACGAAATTAACAGATCGTTTTACTGGCGCCCAACGTGGGGCCAAACAATAAAACTCCTTGTAAAGGACACTTGCGTTTGGCCGTGGGTTCGTACCCACCTCCTAAAAAGAAAAGGACTCTCAACTAAAGTGAAAATATTCAGAACATAAGATCGAGAAAATTTTAAAACGGTTCAAAATCACGCTAAAAGTGTCAAAGGTTTTTAAAAAAAAATCCTTGTGTTCGACATAAACTGATAAACGTTTTTGGAAAGAAAAACAATTAAATGAAAACTTTAAATATCGAATAATATTTATAAACAAAAAACTATCATCCGAAGAACTTTTAATGGATTTTAAGTGTCAGTGACTAGTGACTTCTTAAATAAATCACACACACACACACACTCGCATCCAGCGATAAAACGACGACGTTCGCAAGCACAAACAGAAATAATAAAAAACTTACAAACTCTAATAAAAACCATATCTACAGAATCTACAAAGCTAGATAGATAGCTAGCTAGAACGTGTGTACGACGAAGGCATAGAACCGAACTGGCAGGACAACCAACTTTAACAACCATCAATCAACCACCAAAAAACCAACTTTAACCAACACAGCAACATACTAACATATGAACATGGAAATATTTATGTAAGTAGAAAGGTCAGCAGCTAATATTTCTCAATAAAAGTGTGAATAAATTAGATTTCCATTCGAAATTTAAAAAAAAGCAAAGATAGTATTTTTTTATTTTGAATCAAAGACTATGGATTCCCAGACTCTCCAAACCCTTCTAAATACCGCAATCCGTGCGGCAACCGAACATTCTAGACAGGAATTTCAGACCCACATAGACGAGCTTACAAATAGGTTAGCTAGAATTGAGACCCCGACTCAGGTAATTCAATATGAACCAGTTACAATTAATCCAAATGTATTGTGTGACGAATCCCTAGACCTAGTAAAGGCCATGCCGGATTTCAGGGGTGATCCTACTCGTTATGTCTCCTGGAGACAAGCGGCGCACACGGCGTATAAAGTATTCGAAGGATACCAGGGTAGTTCCAAGCACTACCAGGCAGTAGGCATCATAAGAAACAAAGTAGTAGGGGCAGCAGACAGTGTACTTTCGTCCTTCAACACAGTCTTGAATTTTAAAGCAATTATTGCAAGGCTAGATTTCGCATACGCCGATAAAAGAACTATCCATCTAATAGAGCAGGAGCTGTCCACCTTAAGGCAGGGTAAACTATCAGTGATAGCGTTCTACGATGAAGTTGAAAGGAAACTGACCCTTATAATAAACAAAACGATCATGACCCACGGTGGAAACACCACCCTAATAGAGTCACTCAATAATAAATACCGCGAGGACGCTCTCCGCATTTTTATTTCGGGACTCAATCGTCCTTTATGTGACAAACTGTTTTCCTCCAGGCCTAATGACCTTCCCTCCGCTTTAGCTTTAGCACAGGAGCTTGAATCAAATCAAGCTAGGTCCATGTTTGCCCAGACTTTTAACAAGCAGACAATTCAGAGTCTAAGCCAATTTCCGTATTTACCACAGTACCGAACGATTCGGCCTGACCAGCAACAATGGCCTCAGGGACAAAGGGTCGTACCAATGGATGTAGACCCATCGCTCTCAAGGTTCAGACAAAATAGACCCCAGCCAATAAAGGGTAATAGTAGGAGGTTCCATCAAGGAGCCTATCCAAGGGCTCCTCATCCAAATATTGGCGACTCGAGTGGCTTACCCAACCGAAATACCATCCAGACCTTCGGAAAACAAGAGCCAGCTTCTCTAGGCAGGGAAAGGCCAGAGAAAAGACCACACGGGAGTGGCCAGCAGGCATTACACAAGGTACAAAGGATAAACAACCTTACCCAGGAACAGGAAGACTCTGAGGAAGAATACTGAAATAACGCTAGTTATGATAATTACTATCATAGCGAGGGTTATGCAGAATGTAAATAAGTTGTATACCAAGACGAAATAAATGATGATGTGAATTTTTTAGGACAAAATCCCTCTTGCCCTATATCGAGAGGACAATCGGGGGAAGAGGTATAAAATTCCTTATTGACACTGGTGCTGCGAAGAGCTACATAAAACAGCTCGACGACCTAAAGGGAATCAAGCCAGCAAACCACGCCTTTACAGTCAAATCTATCCACGGCACCACTGAAATTGACAAATGTTGTACAATCAACATTTTTAATAAAAATACTAAATTCTTTATCTTACCCAGCTTAGACACCTTCGACGGTATCATAGGTTTTGACCTATTAACCGGAGTGAACGGTAAAATAGATTGTAAAAACGGACTTCTTAGTTATGATGGGGGACAGGAAAAGTTTTTTTATCACTATTGCCCGGATGTTAATAAATTAATTGAAACAAACGTGAGCAAGTTGGACATTCCCGCTCTGTTGCAGCGACACGCTAAAGTTTTCGCCGACTCCAACGAAGCTCTACCTTATAATACCAATATTATAGGAACAATCAGGACCACCGATGACCTTCCAGTTTACTCAAGGAGCTACCCATACCCCATAGCTTCAGCCGAGTTTGTCAATAAGGAGATTTCGAATCTCCTGCGTGACGGTATAATAAGACCATCCCGTTCTCCTTATAATAATCCAATATGGGTTGTAAGTAAAAGGGGCATTGACGAAGACGGTAATAGGAAATCCAGACTCGTAATAGACTTTAGGAAACTGAACAACAAAACAGTTAGTGACAAGTATCCGATTCCGGACACTTCCGTAATTTTGGCTAACATTGGAAATGCCAGGTTTTTTTCAACAATAGACCTCAAGTCCGGCTTCCACCAAATTAAGCTAGCTGAAAAGGATCGAGAAAAAACGGCATTCTCGGTTAATAATGGCAAATACGAGTTCTGTAGGCTCCCATTTGACCTAAAAAATGCGCCCAGAATTTTTCAGAGGGCCATTGATGACGTATTAAGAGAAGAAATCGGTAAAATATGTCACGTCTATGTAGATGATGTCATAATTTTTTCGGAAAATGCCGAGCAACATCTAAAGGACATAGACCAGGTACTACACAAACTTTACGCTGCTAATATGCGAGTATCCGCCGACAAGTCAAAATTTTTTCAAGAAAGTGTCGAATTTTTGGGCTTTACAGTAACTAAAGAGGGTATTAGGACATGCCCCGATAAAGTCAGGTATATTTTGGACTTCGCTGTTCCCAAATCCTTGAGAGCCTTACGATCATTCTTGGGGTTAGCTAGCTATTACAGACGATTCGTAAAAGAATATGCTGCGATTACGAAACCCCTAACGAAATACCTACGTGGAGAAAATGGTAACATCAGTGCTAACCAATCTCGGAAAATAGAAATAACTCTAGACGAGGAATCACTTAACGCGTTTGGTAAAGTTAAGAAAATTCTTGCATCAGAAGACGTACTGCTCCTTTACCCTGACTACAAACAACCTTTTGACTTGACAACGGACGCCTCTTCACATGCCATAGGCGCCGTTTTGTCACAAAATGGCAGACCTATCACCATGATCTCGAGAACTCTGTCTCCGACAGAAGAAATCTACGCGACCAACGAAAGAGAGCTCTTGGCGATCGTATGGACCCTACAAAAACTGCGTAACTATTTGTACGGCGTCAAACACTTAAACATTTATACAGATCACCAGCTACTCACTTTTGCTTTATCTGATAAAAACCCAAATACAAAGATGAAAAGATGGCGCGCTTTTGTCGAGGAGTACTCACCAAAGTTTCACTACAAACCAGGTAAAGAAAACTTTGTGGCTGATGCACTCTCCCGGCAACACATAAATGCATTGAATCACGAGGTAGACACAGAAAGTATGGCCACCAATAGCGAGTTATCACTTACTCAAGCAATACTTACAGTAAAAAAACCCATTAGTTGTTTTAAAATTCAGATTATTCTGGAAGAGGGTGCCAAATTGCCGGTTAACACGTCAATCCTATTTAGGACACAAGTGAGGCATCAAATATCTTTTAATAACCTACAGGATTTACTGAAATCCATGAAACAGTGTGTTAATCCGAACGTCGTTAACGGGTTGCTATGCGAACTCCCTACTTTGGCACTAATCAAAGACGATTATCCAATCTATGAACTCCTCAACTTTTACAAAAACACTAAAGTTCTGGTTTGTGATAATGAGAGGTCACTGAATTCTGAAACTATTAAAGCGATTCTAAAAAACCACTTCGGTGTTACGATCTACACCACACCACCGGCTCACAGTACGACTAACGGCCAGGTGGAAAGGTTTCACAGTACACTTACGGAAATTGCACGCTGCCAGAGGCTCGAGACTTGCATTTCCGACACGGCCGAATTAATTCTGCTAGCAACGGCTAAGTACAACCGCACAATTCATTCCATGACAAACAGAAAACCTATAGACATCATCCACGCAATTCCGGACGAACTAGTTAATGAAATAAAGAACAGACTTATATGTACCCAACAAATTGACTTAAAAAGGCACAACATAAAAAGACAAACAAGACAATATAAACTAGGGGAAAGGGTTTTTGTAAAGACCAATAAGAGAATAGGAAATAAATTCACTAAACTTTACACCGAAAAAATAGTCCAGAGCGACTTGGGCACCTATGTTTTAATCGATGGACGTAAAGTTCACAAAATCAATTTAAAACACTGAAATGTCTCCTTCTTCCTTAGGGTAACTCTGTTCTTGATAATGAACCATTGGGCTAACGCAGGGATATTTAACTATACCAGCTCTCATTACATCCCGATAGTAACAGGAAAAGTAATCGTCCACGAGCATTATGAGTTTTTACTCCTCAAGATAAACTTGTCAGAATTCGAGGCGATAGCCGAAGAGACGGACACGATATTAGAACAATTCCCACTTTCCCATGCCAGGCAACTTCTCCGAAACGACGCTGACGAAATATTAAAACTACTCGACGCGGTCAAGATACATCACCGACATGCGCGAGGTATTAATATCTTAGGGACTGCATTAAATTTCATAACCGGCACTCCGGACTTTGACGACTTTCAGACAATTGAGACCAGAGACCTAATAGAAGCAAATGAACACAGTCAATGATTAATCTAGCTACCCAGAGGCAAATTAACGAGCTGACGGTGACGGTTTATAAACTTTTAACACAGGCAAAACGGACGCAGATCGACACGGGAAATCTCTTTTCTTTGGTCAGCACTAGAAATAGAGCGGTAATAATGCAATTAGAAACCATCATTACATCAGTAGCTTTAGCAAAAGTAAATATTATTAACCCCATTCTGCTTAATGGCTTGGAAATAAGTAATATATTAGCTGCTGAGCTCTCTACAAATACTAGTATAACTGACTTACTTTCTGTTTCTAAATTTAAGATATTTCAAAATACACAGTTTATTTATTTCATTATTAAATACCCAAAAATAGCTAGAATTTGTAATAATGTAAAGTTGCTGCCCGTGATCCAGGAAGGAAAGATTATTTCCTTGGAAACGAGTCTTATGGCTGAATGCAGCGGAGAATACATCCCACTTTATAATTGCAAAGAAGCCATAATAGCAAACTTCTGCCAGCCCTTGAAAGAAAGTCCCTGTGTACGAGAACTACTCAACCAGAGCTACGCAAATTGCAAATCCAAATCCACCGATCACGTGCCCGCCATTGAGGAGATCGATGACGGCGTAATTCTAATTAATGACCAGCCCGCTATAATACAAACCGAAAATTTGACAAGATTAGCTAGAGGAACCTTTTTGATAACATTCAAATGTGATATTATGATAAACTCCACTGTTTATAGCAACTGGAATGAGGTAATGTGTTCACATCCCGAGGCGGTACCCGCGCAGCACGTTAACTTCACCGAACATATTGAGCTATTATCACTTCCACACCTACAAAAAATTAATTTAAAAAATCTCAAGCACATAGCTCACCTACGGAATCTTATTGAGACCCGCTCCATACAATCAGGAAGCGCCTTGCTCCTAATCGTATTAGCCATAGCTATGGGCATAGCAATACTTCTGAGGAGACGACAAAAAAATATGGTAGTACTGAAGAATGTCATAAAAGAAACCGAGGACGCTGATCGAACACTTATAGTCTTGCGCGTGACAACAATAAACCAAATACAAGACAATAAGCGGAATTGGTTCACGCGGCAAATAACGTGCAGCAACTAAAGTTAGCAAGCAGTCTAGATATTTAGACGCTAGCATCGCCTTTGTGTAAATCAGTTGTAATAACTCTCCGCTGAGACCGGCTGCCCTTGTAAAGGGAAATAAAAAATTCAAAACGAAATTAACAGATCGTTTTACTTATATATGCCCAAGCATTAATAATGATCAGAGGAAAAATTACTGGCAAAGTAGCACAGATCCTGATCAACCACAACGTAAAGAGAAACTTCCAAGACATCATCGATAGGCTAGACGACTCCTATGCCGACAAACGACCAATATACGTTCTGGAGGAAGATATGACGAAAATACAACAAAAAGAACTACCACTGCATGTATATTATGACAATCTGAACCAAGCATTGAATGTAGTGCTATCCAAGATTTAAATGACACACAAGGAAGAACGAATAGTCCAAGTATTTACACAAGAAATCCAAGCTGAAGCAATCAGAACATTCGTCACTGGACTGACAAGTGTAGCTATCAAGAATGCCATCTATGCACGAGCCTGCACAACATTAGCAAATGCCTACAGTATCACCCGTAGAATGCAACATGATTCACGCCATCAGAACCTCGAGTACATTCCACGATACAACCATCATCAGATTCATAATTTCAGCAATCAACATCAGAATAATTAGTCTTGTCAACAACAACCCCCAGTTGAACCAATGGATATTGATTCATCCACCATATTTCGTAGACCAACGAGACAAGGTTACAACAAGAATCAGCAACAACCACCAGCCACTCGCAAAATTAAATGGTATATTCGTTTAAAACTTCTTTATATATTTTAATAATTAGATGTAGGAACTGTTGCCTTAGTTATTTACTTTTCACTCACAGTGAAAATAATTAGAGCAATTTGTAAACTAAATTTACTCAAATTATGAGAAATCGTTCTTGTGCTTTTTGTATACGCTTATAATTGATTTTATATAGAATGCGTTACAACTGTATTGAGAAGTATGAAAAGAAATCGTTTTTGGACAATGAATAACATTTTTTATTTATTATATCGATATAATTATACATGTTTAGCTTAAAAATAATAAATATTAACAACTTTAAAAATAATATAATATTATTATATTATATTAATTTGTATATAATGTTTACAATATTAAACATACATTTTTGTAGAGATTTTTATACATATATCCAAATTATATTTCTTTTTTCCTTATACTATTTAATTTCTACCATTTATTTATACAATAATGTCATATATAATAACAAATTATATATATAATTTAAATTTTCTTAATTAGATTATTTACATATTTTTCTTAAAATTGTCTTAAAAACTACTGTTAAAATTCCTATACCATTCCAATTCGATTATAGTTGGAATAAAAAAATGAAGAACTATTGCACTAAGTCTGAAAACTTTAGTTCGAAATAGAGACACAAATACTGTCATGATAGCTGTGTACTGTCTCAAAAGTAATTGCATTTACACGGGAAGGATCCATGTTTGAAAATGCCCAATCAATTTGTGTACCGGCAGGTGTAGTTGAATATTCTGCACCAAGCAGGGAACTAAAGTTTTTTTCTTGGAGTAGATTTCTTATTGCAGTCCCTGTAGACATTAAACAAATGTTAAAATCTCCAACAATTAGCACATTTTGATTGCCTAACTCAGAAGTAAGGACTTCCTGAAGTTGTACAATTAATTGTCTGACAGAGAAAGCTGAATTTCTATATAGAACCAGAATATTAATATTAAAACATTTAAACAAAACTGCTTCTAAAACTTTGCGGCCTGAATAAATTTTCTTTACAGCGTTTGATTCTATAGAGCAAGCAATACTATACTTTGCATATATTATAATGCCCCGTTTATTTCTGTTGGTTGTTTCCGTGCTATCTATCCTCAGCTCATTAATTGGAGTAAATCCTGGTATATCAAAACTTTCACAAGGATAACTCCAAGTTTCTACAAAACATAAAATATCTGAAGATAGCATCAAACAGTCGCTTTTTATATCATTAATGTGAGCATGAAAACACTGAGCATTATGGAATATTGTTGTCAGAACTTTATTTGCGTTCGATTCCTTCTGTTCCCTAAATACAGGATCCGATTCAGAAAATTTGTGAGGAGGAATAAAATTTCTTATGATGAAAAGACCTTCTGCAGTAGCTCGACTGCAAGCGGCATATATTGAAGCTCTAGGCATTCTGAGGCGAGTATGAACTACAACTTTATTATATGTGGCATCTTGTCTTTTAGGAATAGTTATTCCCTCAGCCGGAACAACTGGAAACTGATTTCTTTCAATTGAAATTTGTTCAGTTCTTTTATACTGAAAAGATTTTAGAACTTTTTCAATTGGTGTCCAAGAACTTTCTAGAGGATGAGGCTTTTTTGATCGTGCTATCAAACCAACAGAGGGTCCAAAAATTTAATCCACAGAATTGTTGGAAAAGAACAATGGAAATCAATTTGCATAAGTTGTCCAGCTGCCTCATTAACCAAGCCATCACACGTGTTTATGTTCACTGTTATCATATATTTGGCGGAGGTTTTTAGTGTCAATTCATAGGGCAGTCCCTGCGTTTCAGAAGTTTTGAAAAGTTTAACTCTTTCCAAAATATTCTCATTTTCATTTAACCAACTCCTTTAACTGAGTCTTTTGCAGTTGAAAGGAAAGCTTCTGTTGGAATTCGACTGAGCTTAAGGGCATTGAAATTATTTGTCTCTTCATTGGACCAAAATAAATGTATGGCATCATCGGGAACTTCTTTACTTATAAAAATTAACTACTCGAGTTTTAATGAGTGATATGTTCTCATTTGTCATAGTACCAGATGCCATATGATTTAATGCAATTGCAAAGGCCTGATCCTCCCGTTGTCTCATTATCTCTGTTAATTCAAAGTATTTAAATAACTCCCACAAAGGGGAACCAACTAAAGTGCTGTATGCATCATTGGGATTAGGAGAGAATATCCACCAATCTCCAACAGGTGAGAGTTGCTTCAAATCACCAAACACTATGATCGGTATACCACCGAAGGGGCTGTCTGTTTTGAAAATTTGTGTTAATTTCGCATCAACAGAGCTAAACATACGAGCACCTACCATCGATATTTCATCAATTATGATTAATTTCAATCGATAAGTCTGGAATACAATGAATTCACTGTGTCATTGCTAAGTGGCCTCAACTCTCTATTCAACTGATTAACAGATAAAGAGAATATTGAATGAAGGGTCATTCCACCTATTCCGAATGCTGCTGTACCCGTAGGTGCGCAAAGAAGAGCTGTTAAGGAACTTGGATTGGATTCAGGTGTAGAATTCTAACGATGGTTAAACGCCTGATATAGTCCAGATATCAAACGACTCTTTCCTACTCCCGCACCGTCGCCAATGAACTCATAAAATGGGGAATTTGTTTTTAGCTGGTGCATCAAATGTGTCAAATAGGTTCTTTGCTTAGTATTTACACTTTGAACTAGAGAAAATAATTCCTCAACTGGAATTAAAGGGGGTAGTTTAATAAGTCTAATATTGCAATCATATTCAGTGCCATTATCTGTTGAATCTTCACCATGCAAGTCCAACAAATTTATATTTGGGTTTATTTCTGGAAGTCCCAACACTCTGAACTCATTTTCCACTATATGTAGTTCATTTTGAGCACCTTCCTCCAAGTCTATTTCATTATAAAGACTTTCTAGAACATTTTCAAGTTCTCTTTGCTCAAAAACATCATATTTTCTTTGAATTTCCTCAATTATAATACGATGTGTTATGCAAGTCTGCTCATTATCGTTTTCAATGAGATCTTGCTGTTCATTCCGCCAAGGATAGTAAAGCATTAACATTTCGCGGAAATACTCAACTCTGGCCAAATCTGGGTTAAACCTTTTATACCGAATAATACAAGGTTTGGTACGTTTTTTCACAAAACCGCTACCGTCTTTAAGAGGCATGACAGCCCCGCTTTCTGGTAAATTATCGTTTTCCCTCTCTTCTTCTTCATGATCACTATCTTGTGCTCTTCTACTAGATTTAAAATATTTATACCTAGATGCAAAATCAGCTAAACAAAGAGTTTCTAACTGATCGGATCTTTGAACATAACGTCTTTAAGAGGCATGACAGCCCCGCTTTCTGGTAAATTATCGTTTTCCCTCTCTTCTTCTTCATGATCACTATCTTGTGCTCTTCTACTAGATTTAAAATATTTATACCTAGATGCAAAATCAGCTAAACAAAGAGTTTCTAACTGATCGGATCTTTGAACATAACGGTCTAAAATACCGGCTAGGAATATTTCAGTTGAACTTGAAGGAAGGTTCTGAAGTTCCGCTCTAGGTTTTACCATTCGAAAACGTTCCTCAGGTCGAGAGGTATTTATAAATATTTCTGCATTACTTGCTTCCGAAAGATGGAGCCCAATGCAGCAATATATTGCTTCTTGTGCAGATATTTCTGTGCCTGATATAAATTTGAGACCTATATGTTTAAGTTTTTGCTTAATAGTATAATTTCCAGCATTTACCTCTGATATAGGTTCATTTATGAGCCTAGAAATTCCCCTGTTAGACTTGTTAATATTATTAATTATATATAAACAGCAAGCATATGCATCCAGTATATATTGGATATCCAAATTTGCTCTATGGAGTTCCAAAATCAGAGGATTATAAGCGTTTATAAAACGATCCTGTAATTTTCTTTTTAGAAAAATTTTGGGTTATGTTAAACTTGACCTAAGGGCTAACAAATAGTCTTCAAAATACATATTTATTCTACTATCAGACAGGAAGTGTTCAATTCGTTTAAATTAGAAATGTCTTCTGTAGTCGTATTTGAATTTAAAACGTTTTGAATTTTGAAAAAGTTTTTCTTGTGTCTTTCTGAATTTTGACTTGTTTCTGTAAGAGGTAACAGTATTTGCGTTGAAGGCATTGGTGGATATGGTATACCAAAACGACAAAACTGTTGTCCTCTTATTTCCCTAGTACAAGAACGACTATGGTTATGCTTTTGATAACCCAAATAATTTTCTAAGTGGGTGATCGAACCATCGGTAGAAATATAATTGTCAATAAAACTAATGACATCAGGGAATGTCTGAGGATCTTGAAGGTTGATCCTGGGAGCATTATTAAGCCATGTAAATTCGGGGAACCTTTCTGTTGAAACTCCACTCTCCAGTAGAAATTTGTGACAAAATGCTCTCCAAAAATGCCGGCATTATCTTTAACAACCTTAAGAATTTGTCGATAGCGGTATCTAGAACAAGTAACCGCGTCTGACCGAATTAAGCGATATCTATCTTGGGTTGTTAAACTGTTGGCTTCCTCTTCCGAAATATCTTTAGAATCAACAGTTTTAGAGAGGATGACCAGAAGCTCAACCCACTGAGATTCTGCAGCCGATAAAGTGAAAAAGAAGGTTGAAAGCCCAATCTGGCGAATCAAAGCGATTGCCTTTTTCTTCTCAGCTTCCTAGTGCGCAGGTGAGGATTTAACGCCTTTCAAAACCTTTTAACCATCATCGTGTTGAATCAAGTTTTGAACAAAGTTTTCGTTTAATAGATTTTGGGCGGTAACTCGGTTGCAACCTGAAAACTTTCTAAGGCAAACGGATGTACTATTCTTAATTTGTAGCAGTTCTAATTTTTTGTAATCATAGAACAACTTTGGAATGGTACACGCTCTTCTGTCAAAACGGTGAATTTCAGAACGTATTATCTTGCTATACGTTTCAGAGCATGTACGTCGCTGCCCAACGTATATTGTTCCAAATGACAACTCTTCTGAATTATTATCTTGAATTATGTTAATTAGTCTTTGTCCTTCACCTGGCGCTATAACTAAACGGTTATAGTCTAAGTTTTCTACAGGAATATTGTCCAAAAGAGTTTCTTGACCGCCTGGATTTAGCTCTGAAAGTAAAAGAACTGTGGGAATATTATTACCTGAGGGATTATCATGAGAAGTTTGTGCCGCATGAAAAGATTGAGCCAATCGGGAATCCTCTGCAGATGCAACAAACGGAACTTCTTCTTGGTTATTAAATTCTGAAATCCAGTTTGCATTAATATGTATATTGTGCTCACTGTACAGAGGGGTATTCACTAAGAACTGCAATGCTTCCATAATCTTTGCGGGGCGTATGGTATCGATCATGTAATCATGATTGTATTCCAAACGCCTTCTTAAGTGAATTTCTATAACATGAGCCTCATCAAAGGACCTTGGTAGATATGTCACAATATTGTTAACAGAAATTGGTATATTAACAACAGCACCTTTGAGCAAACTCTGACCTTGATATCCTAACGGACGGATTGTCATAAAAGGCAATCTAGGCATTATGAGACGTTCTTCAATTGGGGTTAAACCTTTTAAACAATCCGGTATTGCAGGAAAGTCTAGACCGTTAGTTCAACATATTTTAGAACGTTATATTTAACAATCGCATTTTTGCAAGTAGCAAAATTTTTAATTTCCATCTTCTAAAGGAAATTTTTTCATTAAAAAGGAGGCGGGTGCAGCATTCGGGTGACCTTGCGCAATAGTTTCGGACTTGGTGTGAAAACCATAAGCCGCCGCAGCAAATACATATTTCAGTAGGGCCCTTATTTATTTTTTGGAAATAAATGTTTTTGAAATCTGTTAAATTGCCACTATTATCAGTTTCTATAACATTATTTTCTCTCGTTAATCGAATTCGTTGGGACTGCCTTTGGTTTTCAATTTGTCTATTGAGTGGGTTATCTCTACGAAGGCGAACTTGGCCTTGTCTAAGACGTCTCTAATTCAAAATTTCTTCCCTCATACCCCTCCCACTAAGCTGTCGACGTTGTGTTTCTCTATCACGCTCCTCTCTCCTTATTTCAGGATTTCTTCTTGCATGGTTCCTTTGCATTTGATCACGAATGCGCTCTAAATTCCTATACTCAGGATTTCTTGCGCGAAGTTCTCTATGATCCCTAGTGTTCCTACATTGTTCATCATAACGGACGACCTCGAGTATTTCTTATTTGCTCTTCAGAGCAAGTTTGTGGATCTTGCCGCTTTGTTCTATGTTGAACAGTATTTGCAACTTGCTCAACAGATCGAACCTCGGGGTCTTCACGCCGAGACCTATGTTCTCGAGTATCTCTTATTTGCTCTTCAGAGCGAATTTGGGGATCTTGCCGCCTTGTTCTCTGTTGAACAGTATTTGCAACTTGCTCAACAGATCGAACCTCGGGGTCTTCACGCCGAGACCTATGACCTCGAGTATCTCATATTTGCTCTTTAGAGCGAATTTGGGGATCTTGCCGCCTTGTTCTCTGTTGAACAGTATTTGCAACTTGCTCAACAGATCGAACCTCGGGGTCTTCACGCCGAGACCTATGACCTCGAGTATCTCATATTTGCTCTTTAGAGCGAATTTGGGGATCTTGCCGCCTTGTTCTATGTTAAACAGTATTTGCAACTTGCTCAACAGGTCGAACCTCGGGGTCTTCACGCCGAGACCTATGACCTCGAGTATCTCTTATTTGCTCTTCAGAGCGAATTTGCGGATCTTGCCACCTTGTTCTATGTTGAACAGTATTTGCAACTTGCTCAACAGATCGAACCTCGGGGTCTTCACGCCGAGACCTATGTCCTCGAGTATCTCATATTTGCTCTTTAGAGCGAATTTGGGGATCTTGCCGCCTTGTTCTATGTTGAACAGTATTTGCAACTTGCTCAACAGATCGAACCTCGGGGTCTTCACGCCGAGACCTATGTCCTCGAGTATCTCTTATTTGCTCTTCAGAGCGAATTTGGGGATCTTGCCGCCTTGTTCTCTGTTGAACAGTATTTGCAACTTGCTCAACAGATCGAACCTCGGGGTCTTCACGCCGAGACCTATGACCTCGAGTATCTCATATTTGCTCTTTAGATCGAATTTGGGGATCTTGCCGCCTTGTTCTCTGTTGAACAGTATTTGCAACTTGCTCAACAGATCGAACCTCGGGGTCTTCACGCCGAGACCTATGACCTCGAGTATCTCATATTTGCTCTTTAGAGCGAATTTGGGGATCTTGCCGCCTTGTTCTATGTTGAACAGTATTTGCGACTTGCTAAACAGGTCGAACCTCGGGGTCTTCACGCCGAGACCTATGACCTCGAGTATCTCTTATTTGCTCTTCAGAGCGAATTTGCAGATCTTGCCGCCTTGTTCTATGTTGAACAGTATTTGCAATTTGCTCAACAGATCGAACCTCGGGGTCTTCACGCCGAGATCTATGACCTTAGTATCTCTTATTTGCTCTTCAGAGCGAATTTGCGGATCTTGCCGCCTTGTTCGATGTTGAACAGTATTTAAATTTTGTTCAAAAGACCGTACCTCGAGATTTTCCCGCCTGGTTCTATGTTGATTTGTATTGATAATTTGTTCGGACAGACGTACATCGGAATTTAATCTACGATTAGCGTGACTTACAGTATTTTGTGACAGCTCACTATCTCTATATACAGAGTTTGCACGAAGAACTCTCATACGTCTTCTATTCTGAAGACGACTTATTAATATAGATTTTCTACTTAATCTAGCCATAATTAATTAATAATAAATGGATTAATATATAAAATACTTATAGATCATATTTATATAATT
The DNA here is from genome assembly GCF_042242935.1 of Bactrocera oleae. Lineage (NCBI taxonomy): Eukaryota > Metazoa > Arthropoda > Insecta > Diptera > Tephritidae > Bactrocera > Bactrocera oleae. Next base: position 46,809,067 of record NC_091537.1, on the reverse strand, counting down.
CGGTCCGTCCGGGTGTTAAAAGTTGGATCCTAAGTGCTGCTCTCTTTCACTGTAATTCCTTGTAAGTCCTTGCTTTGACTCCTTTCCTGTTCCGTGTATAGGTACTATGGTATACTGGTGCACATGTGTATATGTGTTTGCTCGCCACTGTATATAATACGGTTTTGCTCGTCACTGTATATAATAATCTTTTAAACACTATATAACTAATACACTAAAATTAGTTTGAATAAAGCACTTTGCTGGTAAAGACATCTAGTGAAACTGAAACTACAAACACAGGGTACTGATATTTATTATACTCTTGCAACATGTTGGTACAGCTTACGTACTTTTGTATACCTATATATTACTTAGCTATTCACTAACATAATATGCATAATATTTAGTTATATTTATATTTTAGAAATTAGTAGTTTATTTCATTGTATTGAAATTAAGTTCTCGAAAAACCCCTTCGTAAATTACTTTTGTTAAACGCTTTCTAAAACAGGGGGATCTATGGTACCTATTTTGAAGGGTCTACCCATGAAGGCTAAATTAACAATAACTTACATATAATTAAGTATGGTATACACATATGTAGAGCAGGTATGTAGATTTTCTTCTTTCTGTCTTAATATCTAAACCTTTCATAAGCTGCCAACGGCGCTAGATAAAAATGTAATTTTCTTGAGTTTACAGTTCACCTCATGACCTTCATATTAAAATGTGTCGCAAAACTGAAATAATAGACAGTAGCATGTAAACCGATGGGGTCTCAGTTTATCTATAACCACATAAAAAGTGTCTTTAGCCCTTTTGATACTACATTACTAATATTTATTTCATGCAAGTTTTTCTAGAAAGATTTTTTTGCTCTATACAAAGTCCAGCACTCTAAGAAACTTTTTTAGCATTGTTGTCTGGTATATTTATACCCTGAACAGGGTATATTAATTTTGCCACGAAGTTTGTAACACCCAGAAGGAAACGTCGAAGACCATATAAAGTATATATATAAATGATCACCGTGACGAGCTGAGTTGATTTAGCCATGTCCGTCTGTCTGTCCGTCCGTCTGTATATACGCGAACTAGTCCCTCAGTTTTTGAGATATCGATCTGAAATTTTGCACCTGTACTTTTCTCACAAAGAAGCTGCTCATTTGTCGGAACCGCCGATATCGGATAACTATAGCATATAGCTGCCATACAAACTGAACAATCGGAATCAAGTGCTTGTATGGAAAACTCTTTCATTTGACGAGGTATCTTCACGAAATTTGGCACGGATTATTAGTTAAGGCAACAATGTAATCTTCGAAGAAATTATTCAGATCGGATGACTATAGCATATAGCTGCCATACAAACTGAACAATCGGAATGAAGTGCTTGTATGGAAAACTCTTTAATTTGACGAGGTATCTTCACGAAATGTGGCATGTATTATTATTTAAAGCATTAATCTAATCTCCGAAGAAATTGTATGGATGGGATGACTATAGCATATAGCTGCCATATTAACTGAACGATCGGAGTAAAGTGCTTGCATGGAACATTTTTTTATTTGACGAGATATCTTCACGAAATTAGGCACGAGTTATTGCTTAAGGCAACAAATTATTCTCCACAGAAATTGGTCAGATTAAATCACTATATCATATAGCTGTCATACAAATTGAACGTTCGGAATAAAGTTCTTGTAAGGGGCCTTTGTTTTTGTGAAGGGTATTATAGCTTCGGCGCAACCGAAGTTAACGTTTTTTCTTGTTTATAATAAGTTCAACATGATGGCTGAGAAAATATACTTAACCACTGATTATCACCAAATATTAGATGAAATATATTTATATAGAAATCTATATCTATCACTTTAGGTGATGCAAACAACTCTTTGGTGAACAAAATTATACTCTGTTGCAACACGTTGCGAAAGTATAAAAATGTTGCGAAAGAATTCAACATTCATTACTCGATTATTATTTGGTATCTTATTAACTTATGTTATTGATCATAGATTTATTTTGTGTCAATACTATTTTTTTCTCCGAAATGTTAACTTTTATAAAAAGAAGCTATTTAACTCAAACATGGTATATGTGATATAAACTGAACCAAAGGGGTTAGATTTAATATGTGGGATATATGAGGTTGCTGTTGTACCAGAGGAGCGGAAATCAGTAAATTGGAAAAAATGTGTTACTGGCTGCAGCGAGGAAGGTCGAGTGTTCAATTTTCCAAATTAGAAAAGGGATCTCGAACGATGAGAAAATAAAAAAACCTTAAATAGTAAAATAAACACTTTTTCTGTGTTAAATAAGTAGTGGTATAAAAATGGGGAAACCCAAAACGTACTTAAAAAAGTTTTCGACAAATGCAAAAAGTGTTAAAATATGTGTTTCGATAGTTGTCGATATTTCGAAATTTATATCATTTTATACAATACAATATATTTTGAAGAAACGATGGTGCGCATATCATTAGTTATTTTGGATGTGCTATTAATAATGAAATTTAAATTGTAGTTCTGCGTATATTTAAATGTGAAAGTGTTAAAAAAAAGTTTTCGATTATAGTAAAAAAATTGTTAAAATATGTGTTTCGATAGTTTTCGGTATATCGAAATTTCCCTCTTAAATTATTTTTATGTAACGACTTATCGTTGAATATTTATGATAGTTTAAAATAGCTAACTACTTTAAATATCGATACGACTTTATTAAAATAAAAATGTATGTATTTTTGCACTATTATTATTATATATATTTTATATTATTTTATAACGGATATTTTTTTAATAGGCGTTTAGGTGTTTCTGAAAGATGTGATTAAGAAACACCTACACAAATTTTTTTTGCGAACGGCATTTTTACTTTAATTGCGTCCGAGGGCCGCTCCGAATATTAATTTAATTGTCGAGCCTACATTTAGCGCCTCAAATTCTTTTTTTGAAAACCCCAAAGAACTGAGTATTGAAGATTTCGCTTCCCAAATGGAAGAATCTGGCTAAAATGCAAACAGTACATCGAGACAGCTCCTTTCGCTTTTAGAAAGGGAAGATTGCGAGAAAATTTTAGGGCCGCTTTCAGTAGTTATACCTGCGCAAACAGGTAGAGGCTCGACCAAAACCACGGTCGGCGAAATGATAGTTATTGCTAGTTACTTATCGCCCCCAACTTAGTTACTTATGGCCCCCAACTTAGTTTTCCCTCAGAAAACACTTAACATAATTTTGTCACAGCTTGGCCTCGTTTTCCTGGTTGCACACAAATCAGCACAAAATCATTACAAATTAGGAATAGGTGATTCTCGTTCGAACAAAAGATCGTATCGGTTTCATGTGATGAAATGTCATTTGCAGAGTAATAGTAAATTTGATAAGGTGTTAGGACTGGAAGATTATGGCGATAAAAGGCGCACATCTAGATTAGGCACAACTGCAATGAACATAATGGTGCAAGGTATAGATGGGAAACCTTGGTCCTACCCATTAGCTTACTTTTTTGTGAGGGGTTCAAGCAAATGGAACGTCGTTAAGAAATATATTCTTGAAGCCATTTCCCAACTTCAAAATTTAGAACTAGTTCCTTACCATTTGGTTTGCGACCAGGGTACCAAGCTTCAAAAATTAGCTAATTTGTTAGGTGTTTCAATGTCACGACCTGTTTTTTAATGTTAATGGTAAGACAATATGTTTTTTTTTACGATAGCCCCTACTTATTAAAAAGTCGAAACAGCTTACCAAAAAGAAAAAATAAAGTTTATTTAAAAAATTTTCGCATTAGTTGGTTCGATATACAATAGTTCATTTTTATAAAATGGATTCTAAGTCGAGTTATTGGTATGTGCATAAATTAACTGATGATAGTTTTAATCCAATAGCTTTCAAAAAACAAGCAAAAACGTTAACTTCGAGTTAGGCACAAGTTATCGCTTAAGGCAACAAATTATTCTCCGCAAAAATTGGTCAGATCAGATCACTATATCATACAGCTACCATACAAATTGAACGTTCGGAATCAAGTTCTTGTAAGGGGCTTTTGTATTTGTGAAGGGTATTATAGCTTCGGTGCAACGCAAAACTAACCCAAAATTTTTCCCAATATCGCCAATTGTACCGTTGCACCAACACCACAAGTTTTCCAATGCACTAAATTGTCATTGGTGTTTTGTGTTAGTCACGCAGCATTTCGTTATAGTTGGACCGTCCACACTACACTACATGTTATGAGTTTTTTTTTCTTCTTTCTTTGGAAATTACGAGCTCCACACCGAAACGGTTGGCGATATTTGGAAAATTTTGTGTTAGTTTTGCGTTTGCGTGGCGGTGTACGAACAGTACTAACTACATACACATAGCCAATAAAGTCTGCGTTAACCCGACACTATTTTTTAAGTGAATTAAAAACACAAATTTTCAACAAGTACAATATTTCTTCTTTATATTTTTAAGTTCAAAATGCGAAAACAAAAATGTATATTCCTACTTTCATTTATGTGATAACGGGATTTTAGTGTAAGGAGAAGTAAACATAGGCACTATTAACTCTGCGTTCAGCTTTAATATTAGTTACAAAAGTATTAAAAATTATAAAGAAAAAATAAATTCAATATTGGGTGGATAGCCGAGTTGTTTTAAAACCTCGCTCAATCGATATGGCATTGATCTTACCATCTTATTGATCTTCCTCAGCTGTAATCTGGGACCATTCCTCTTTCATAACACTTCGCAAAGCCCCTTTACTTGTTATTGTATGCTGACAAATTCTTTTTTCCAACAGATCTCATATATGCTCAATAGGATTGAGGTCATGTGATTGAGGGGGCGTTTTAAGTTGTCTAGAGGCATTGTACAAGAGCCAAAGTCTAACTATTTCCGCAGTATGCTTTGGGTCATTATCCTGTTGGAACCAAAACGTCGAAGATAATCCCAGATTCTCTGCACTTTGTTTTAAATTGTTTTTGAAAATGTTCAAATAACCCCATTTATCCATTGTGGATTCAATAAATTCAAGCTGACCCACACCATAACTCCGCCACCTCCATGTTTAACTGTACCAACAAGATTTTGCTTTTCAAGGGCAGTTCCTGATTTGCGCCACACAATTTATCGACCTTTTATGCCAAAAATGCTAAATTAACTTTCATCCGAAAATATTACTTGTCTCCAGAACTCCGGTGACTTATTTATATAATTATGAGCAAAATCAATGCGCTTTCGCCTGTTAACAAGTGAAATATATGGTTTCTTTCGAGCAACTCTACCAGCTGATATCCAGCTTTTCGTAAAATTTGTCTAGCAGTTTCGGCACAAATTATTTTTTTAATGGTTATATTTACGTTTTCAATAATCTTTGTGGACGTAATTCGAGGGTTAACTTTCACCATATTTATTATTTTCCGTTCTTTCCGGGCTGATAAGATTTTCGGACGGCCAGATCGCAGTTTTGACGTTAAAATTCCGGTATTTTTTTAAATTGTTTACGACGCACTGGACAGAAGAATACGTTCTTCCAATAGTTTGCCCAATTTTTCTGAAACTTTCGCCATCTTTCCACAACTTAATGATAATTTTTCTTTCCGACAGACTAATTTCTTTTTCTTTGTTTTCCATTTTTTTAAATATTATTAAAACGCATCACGAGCTCCTTAAACGACGGTATTTCCAGTTCAAGCTAACTGAACGCAGAGTTTATGGTGCCTATGTTTACTTGTTCTTACACTAAAATCCCGCTGTCACAAAAATGAAAATAGGAATATACATTTTTGTTTTTGCATTTTGAACTTAAGAATATAAAAAAGAAATACATGCAGAATTTTTGAACTGAATTACCTATTTACATGGTTGGCAAAAATCCTCCGCTGAACCCTCCACGAGGGTGCCGACTGGAAATAGATACCACAGGTTCACGTCGTTAGTAGTGAGGTGTCTAGCTAAGGTCAGGCTTCCTATCTGGGTGTTCGGTACTCTTCGATAGTGCAGCATCCAGATAGGAGGTCTTACCATGGTAGGAGGTAAAGGGCTGGATCAAGGTGTCATGCGACCCGTGCCGAAGATCAACCTGGCTGGGGGCCCTTAAATAGCCCAGTCTCGCACGGAGCTTACGGATACCTGGCGCCCTCCGTAATAAGATAGCCTTACTTGCGTAGCGGGGGCTATGCGCAAGCGGACATACTTTCCCCTACACTCGTGGGTCCAAAATATGAGCCAAAACATTAAAAACGATAAAAACAAAAAGGAGTCCGGACCTCCTTCAAAAAGACCGGAGGGAGCGGGTTGCTCCCAGAGAAGAGCAGCGTTTGGCACGAGCTCGACAACAGCCAAAGCGAGGACAGGAGCGAAGCTTGGTCCTGGAGCAAAGGCGAATACTAAGGGGGCAGTAGCCAAGGCTGGCGCCACAAAATGGCAGCCCATACCAACCCCTGTAGCCAAGGCTTGGCAGCTAAGCAGGAGAAGGTGGGAGATGCTAAAAGCGAAGCTGCTAGCAGTGGGTCAGCCAGAGAGTGGCCTTCCTTCAGGATTGATGACCCGGCAAAGGCAAAGTATGCAGAGAGGCGACGCGTTGCATACCTGTTGAAGAAGGTGGAGCTGCAACCGCCAATCAATGAGGAGCTCACAAAGGAGCTCCGAGAATCCATTGATTGCGCGAGAGCTGTCCTACCTAACTTCAAGCTGGAAGCGCCGGTAGTGGCAACAAAAAGACAGAGTTCCGCTGAAGAGGCTAAGCCGTCAGCTAAGAGACCGAAAACTAAGGGCGTGACGCCCGTGAGATCTTTTGCTGATGTGGCCCGAAACCGCATTGTCATTGGTGTACTGGATGAGGGTGACCCCGAAGGAAAAATCCCCAGAGCCCAATGGAAATGGGTGCAAGCCGCACTGACGAATGTGTCTTTGGAAGTGCTACTAAGCAATCCAGGTCCACCCCCGTCATGTGCGGATGCCGGATGGTATCAAGGGCAGATAAAGATGATAGCGTGTGACAACAAGAGATCGGTCCAGCTATATAAAGCAGCAATAGCTAAGGTGGGAGAGGTCTACCCCGGAGCCAAATTAGTGGCGGTAGACAGGAAAGATATCCCATCCCGACCGAGAGCAAGGGTATGGATCCCGGCTACACCATCGCAGCCGGACCAAATAATGCAGCTCATAAGAGCCTGCAACCCAAATCTGCCAACGGAGGGATGGAGATTCGTCAAGGCCTTTGACGACCCCGCAGCAGAATCTGGAGTGGAGACGAAGCGAGCCACAATGCAGATTCTGCTGCTTCTAACAAAAGAATCCGTAGAACCGCTAGCGAAAAGTGGCGGAGAGATCAACTACGGATTCATAAAAGTAAAGGTCATGATCTACAAATCAGACGCCGATGCAGGAGAAAACTTGGCATCGGAATCGAAGTGCGAAGTCGAGGAAGATCCAGTGGAGTCCTCGAGCGACGCAGAGATCACGGATCAAGGTGAGTGTACTTCGGGGTCTGAACTTGCGGACAGACTTTCTAAACTCTACACTGAAAGTGAGCTTTTAAGCGACTCTCATGATGATGCAGAGAAGACCATAACTAATGCGTCTTCTCCAAATTAATTTACACCACAGCAAACTAGCGTCTCTAGCCCTAATTAACCGCATGGCAGAAGAACGGCCTGACTTTGTCCTCATTCAGGAGCCATGGGTTAACGGAGGGCGTATTTGCGGTCTGAGGAAACCAGGTTACAATCTACACGCGAATGGTTGTGTAGGTAAGCCTAGGACATGTATATTGGCTAACAAAAAGCTTAATGTCTTTTTATTACACAATTACAGTAGTAACGACACTACGGTGGTAAGCTGGGAGACGAGCAAGAGGAAATACCGGCTCGCATCATGCTACATGCCGTACGACGAAGTAGCAGTACCATCGCAGCTGTTCAAGGAGCTGGTACGAGACGCCGAAGCATCCAAGTGTTCGATCATACTTGGGTGCGACTCCAATGCGCACCATAATCTATGGGGAAGCACGGACATTAATGAAAGGGGTGAGTTGCTCTTTAATTATCTAATAGGAAGTAAGCTTCTGTTATGTAACAAAGGTAGTACGCCAACATTTATAACCAGAAACCGACAGGAAGTATTAGATATAACACTGGTATCGGAAGAACTGGTGGATAAAATAACACATTGGAGGGTATTGGAAGAACACTCCTTCTCAGACCACCGCTACATTGAGTGTATAATTGAAGAAAATGTAGTTAGGGAAGAGAAATTTAGGAATCATAGGAAAACGAATTGGCAGATGCACATGCAGGAGCTAAAAAAGCGTATTCCTATGATTCCACCATTCCAACCAGAAAAGAAAGAGGACCCAAACATCCTCGATAAACGATTCACAGATTCTTGTCGTCAAGCACTAGAGGTAGCTTGTCCATTAACGCACAGTAGGGGAAGAATTACACCTCCTTGGTGGACCCCAATACTTAAGAACATGCAGAAGAATTGCAGGAGGCAATTCAATTCTGCCAAACTATCCCAAGGAAATATAGAGTGGGATAACTATCACAACCACCTTCGGGCATACAAAAAGGAGGTAAGAAAAGCAAAAAGAAATTCGTAGAAATCTTTTTGTAGCGACATCGAAGATACGGCAGAAGTGTCCCGACTGAGAAAGATAATGACACAGTCGAAACATAGCATCGGATACCTTCAGAAGCCAGTTCACAGCTGGACGGAATCCAGTAAAGAGACTCTGGGCCTACTAATGGACACTCACTTCCCAGACAGTTCCGAGAACCTCACAGGGGAGCATATAATGAGGAGTGAAGTAAGCTCAGAGACCCCTCCGCTAGACATAGTGTCAGATGACAATGTTTATTGGGCAATAGGCAGCTTCAAGCCTTATAAAACGCCGGGACCAGACGGTCTATTCCCGGCCCAGTTACAGCAATCCCTGAGCTACACACTAAACTGGATAACAACCATGTTTAGAGGGGCGCTGAAATTGAACTATATTCCCTCGACATGGGGGGAAGTTAAGGTGATATATATCCCAAAGGCGGGCAAAAGCTCACATATTATTCCAAAGGATTTTAGACCAATTAGTCTTTCATCATTTCTTTTAAAAACGCTGGAAAGACTAATAGAAATACATAAAAAGGACATACAACCAAGAAAAATGGCAGTTTCGCAGCATGCGTACTCGAAGGGTAGATCCACAGGAACGGCATTAAGCTCAGTGGTAGCAGAGATTGAAAAATCTCTGGAAATAAAAGAATACACCCTCGTAGCCTTCCTAGACATAGAAGGTGCATTTAACAACATCCAGCCGAAGGCCATATTGAGCGCGCTTAAAGATCTGGGCATATCTGAGCCTCTCCGGAAATTAATTGAACAGATGCTCTTGGGCAGGTCAATTATTTCAACGCTGGGAGCTTCAACGATGTACAGATCTGTCCGAAGGGGTACACCCCAAGGAGGCGTGTTATCCCCACTTCTCTGGGTCCTGACAATGAATAAAATGCTTGTGGACCTAGAAAAGAAGGGGGTACATGTTGTGGCCTACGCTGATGATGTGGCAGTCTCGGTTAGGGGCAAGTTCCCGAACACCCTCGCTAGTCTCATGCAGACAATACTAAACGAGATTAATCGATGGGCCGTATCATGCGGACTGAATTTAAATGCTAGCAAGACAGAACTAGTATTGTTTACTAAGAAACACAGTACTCCCGAAATCACGCCGCCATTTTTAAATGGCACCAGGCTAACGATAGGGGATAAAGCAAGCTACTTGGGACTAATTTTGGACAGGAAGCTGTCTTGGAAACAAAACCTGGAAGCGAGGGTAAAGAAAGCTGCTACAGCGCTTTACACATGTAAAAGAATGGTGGGGCTCAGGTGGGGACTGACACCTCGGGTGGCTCATTGGCTGTATACAGCAATTGTAAGACCGATCATGACCTACGGGATAGTAGTATGGTGGCCAATTACAGAAAAGAAATATGCGATTAGAAGCATGGAAAGTATACAAAGAGCAGCTAGTATTTGCATCAGTGGAGCTCTCAGAACTACGCCAAGCCAGGCACTCAACATATTTTTACACTTGCTGCCAACAGACTTATATTGCAAGCAAATGGCAGCGAAGTCAGCTCTAAGACTGAGGGAAGCCTCCCTATTAGTCGCCTGTAACAAGGGGCATTCTAGGATACTTAGGAAGTTCCCGTTTCTTCCCATAACTACGGATTTTCGCAATCCGGGGGAGCTGAACCTAAATCCGGTCCTTAATATTGCCTTTCCCTCCAGAGAGGAGTGGGAACGGGATGTAGTGGACAAGGTAGAAGGGATTAGCTTCTATACGGATGGTTCCAAACTGGATAACCTAGTAGGCGGCGGTGTCTTCTCGGCTAAATTAGATACCAAAATCGCCTTCCGGTTACCAGACCACTGTAGTGTCATCCAAGCAGAGGTCACTGCAATTAAAGAAAGCCTTCTTGTACTAACAAAAACAAGAAGTGTATTTATATATACAGACAGCCAAGCGGCTTTGAAATCTCTGATGTCTCATAGGATTTCGTCGAAGACATTGAAGGATTGCCATGATCTTCTAGCGGATCTGTCATCCTATTTCACTGTAAATCTGCAATGGGTTCCAGGACAAAGTGACATCCCTGGTAACTGCGTACCAGATGAACTAGCCAGAACAGGCACCACCCTACAACTAGATCCTGGTAAGGTGGACATAAATATGCCTCTGGCTACGTGTAGATACCTAATCGACAAACATGTCATTAATATAGCCCAGTGTCAGTGGAATCAGGAGGTTGCACAGATAAAACTTGTCTCACTGATGAAGTTCATCAGAAGTACGGGGTGGTTCAGAGAAGAGCCAATAGAGTGAGGGGATTACAGTCCCAGTGGTATCACAATGGGCCTCCTAAAGGCCTAAGTGTGTCGAATGACAGCCACTTTACCTACCTACCTATTTACATTGTGTTTTTACTTCACTTAAAAAAATGTGTCGGGTCAACGCAGACTTTATTGGCTATGTGTACATACATATATGTTTGTAGTAATTTTTCGAAAGAAATGTATGGCATCGTTTAAAAGCTTTTAGAAATGTTTAATCAAACGTTGGTGACGATAGCAGAACAGCGTTAAGAACAGGTTGGTTGAAAAGTTTCTCTTCTCACCAAGAAACAGCACTACTAGCTCCAACTTTCTCAAGTTGATACATCGATCGTGAGAACACATGCAAAGTTACAAGTCATTCTGTCAATTAATTCTTTGTTTACACGCCATTTGAAGTTGACGTGTCAGAGTATTTTTTTAATATAGAAACAATTTAATATCGCGCAGTGATTAGATGCTTTGTTTTGAAAGGTTTAAAAACAAAGAAAATTTATGAACAATTGTAGAAGGAGTTCTCACCTTCAAAACGCACCGTTAAATTTTGGGCTGGTGAATTTAAACGTGGTCGTTATAGGCTTGAAGACGATCCACGCGACGGACAACCAAAAACCGCAACCACACCAGAAATCATTGAGCAAGTTCATAATATTATTGAAGATCGAAGTTTGACTAAGCGTGAAATTGCTAATGCCATAGGCATCTCAGACGAACAAGTACTTAATTTTTTACATGGAGAACATGGATTACATATGAAAAAGCTGTTTGGAACGTTAGTGCCGCACCAGTTAACAATTCAACAAAAACTAGATTGAAAAGAAATTCCTCTGCATAATTTGGAGAACCAAACCGATTTCTTCCGTCGTTTTATAGCTATGGATGAGACTTAGATCTACCACCACGTTTCTAAATTGAAACAAGAACGTTTACATTGGACTGGTTGTTCAGCTCCAAAGCAGGTGAAGTCCCAAGGATCAGCAAAGAAGCTCATGGCATAATTTTTTGGGATGCAAAAGAAATTTTGTTGATTGATTATCTGCAGAAAGCTAAAACAATCAACTCTCAATATTATTGCAGCCTTTTGGATCAGCTGGATAAAAAAATTCGTGACCTGGTTTGCAGCACAAAAACATCATATTTCATCAAATCAACGCTCACAAAACCACCACAATGAAAAAATTCAATGAATTAAAGTACTAATTGGTTGAGTATCCATCGTTTTCACAAGATTTGGCTCCCAGCGACTACTACATTTTCAGAATCCTGAAACAATTCTTTCATTGAAAGCATTTTTTTTTCTTCGAATGAAGAAGCTATTACAGCCGTAGACATTATAGGAATGGCAGAAAATTATTAGAGGATCATTGGAATAAGTATATGGAAGTTAAGCGAGATTATATTGAATAAAAAATATATTTCGTACCAAAAACAGTATTTTTAAATTTGGAGCGTAGAAAATTTTCAACAAACCGGTACATATGAACAAGCATATATGCATGTCGTAATTTTCGAGAGAAATGTACGTATCGCTGAGAAGGTGTTGCAGTTGCAGTGTTGTAATTGTTGGCTTAGCCCAATGTTCAGTTGTTTAAGTTGCTAAGCGAATGTTGTGTTGTTGGAGTTTCGAAGCCAAATAGTGTTGGCTATGGTTGTAGCAGTAAGCATCGTTAGTTTTTGAAGATTAACGGAGTTACCTTAGTAAATTTCCGAAGCGTATTTCGGCCGAAGTGTAGATGATGATGACGCCAGTATTAACTTTTGTGAATATAGCAGTAGCAGTAAGCATCGTTAGTTTTTGAAGATTAACGGAGTTACCTTAGTAAATTTCCGAAGCGAATTTCGGCCGAAGTGTAGATGATGATGACGCCAGTATTAACTTTTGTGAATATAATAAGTTTTTGTTTTGCAGCCAAGAGAGATGTATCACCATAGGTCCGGTGCTCAAAACTGTAAAAATAGTGCAGCGCTCAAGCAAAAACAAATAGAATCACAGAAAAGATAACAATCTCTCTTAGCATTTAACTTCTATCATAATGCTAGTCCAAGCTCTGCATGTTCTGTAAAGAACCAATGTCTCATAGTCTAGGATTCGGAAAAGACTGAAGATGTTTCTCTACAGTAGCCAGTTCAAGATAAAACACAGGGCGATTTGGAAATACTACACCGCGTAATTTGCATTCAAACATATGGATAGACGTTGAAGCTAATAGCAACAAAACAGTTCAGTTAATGATGATATATCAGTCACATTAAGAGAAAATACGAAGAGTAAAACTAAATTAAAATCGAAGAGTTATCAACATTCTTACGATTAGAACAACGGTATTCTCGAAGCAGAATATATACAAGTGAGGTTGAACATATCATTCATTGGGGATATCAAAAAAATGCCAACGGATTACATACGTGATAGATTGAACTGGCCATTTCCTCCTTCCCTTTTTTAAACAATCTGGCCTAATGGTAAAAAGGTACAAAGTGATTTGTTGTTGTGTGTTTGAATTTAAGTCGTTCTTGTTTATGTTGTCCTCACGGCTATGCTAAAGAACAAGATATTACTTCTATATGAGAAATTCCTCTCACATTAAGGCATCACACATTAACATGAACATGATTCAGTATTACATTCAGTGGCTGGGAGCACATATCGAAGAAGATTCTACCATCAACATGTTATTGTGTGATCAAATAGCGAGGGAAGCTAAAAAGTGGAGTTAAAATGTATTTTAAACATCATTTTATTCTTGGACGAAAGATTAGCGTTGCGGGAAGAAAAAATTTAATAGGTCAATCGAACAACGGCTTCTCAAGAATGACATCAGCGTTGTACAAATACAGAATAAATTTATTGAACTTTGTCCTCGTCGTGTACTAGCCTTCATATTAGAAGAACAAAAGGAGGCGACATATTACTCCATAACTATTACATTAGATTGTCATGAAAAAACTCTAAAAGTTATTGCCGCTCTAATTTGAAAAACATTTGAAAATTACAACATTCCTTTGGAAGATTGGTAGTAATATAAGCGGTACATATGAAGGAGAGCAAAATAACATCCAACGTAAAAATAAGTATGCAGTTCTTTCGCCCTGTGGTGCCTACACGCTGAACTTGCCTGGAGTCGACTCGGCATTCGCGAAAAATCTTCCTGGATTGAAACGCTTTGAAAGAGGCTAAAAAACTCAACCTTACGGTATGAGCAAATTCGAGTGCATTTTGATGCCAAATGGTTCCTTCAGTTAATCAATGAAAGAAACTTAGTTATTCAAGAGATCAATTCCACATCGTCGCTGAAGTTAAAAATATGGAAAGCCTACTTGTGGATTTGCAATATCTGCGTGACCAGTGGAAAGCAAATTATAAAAATAGCAAAATTGCTGCAAACAATTTAGAGCATGTCGAGACGGTATTACCATCAGCAAGAAAAAGAAAACATGGGAACGACCTTTATGAAGAAGTGGATGAAAATTGCAATAAAGAAATTGAATTCAAGATAACCACTTTCTACGTCATACTTGACAGCGTTATCTGTAGAATGAAGAAAAGATTCGCCGCAGTGAGTGAAATAAACGAGTCAATCTCAATTCTATGGCAGTTCTGTGATGTAAAAGAAAGAAAACTCAACGCAGCTGAAATAATTTTTCAAAAAGTATTCCGTTGATGTATCTAATAAATTGGCCAATTAATCTATTCACCTTAGACATATTTACAATATAAATTTTGGAACCTATCTTACTCCATATAACTTATGCCATCAATGCTCGAAAATTAGGAAGACATTTCCCAAATAATTGCATCGCTTTGAGAATATTTTGCACTTTACCTTTTCTGTCTTTTCTTTGCTTCGATCATCCTCGTCACAGACGTAAAACGTCAGATCTCATCGGTGGTCGCTCGTCAATATCATGTTCGTCTTCGTCCGATATCATGTTTCATTTTATCCCGTTAATCTGACCTACGTGCAGGGTCGTTTTTATTTGGTACATTATGTTCTGTTTATACGTTCGTACATTAAGATTCGTTTGGCCTCAAAGGTTGGTACACATTTCTACATATACTCGCATATGGCCTTTGCCTTCATCTATATTTTCCATCTCATACCAGCCGTGATTAATTGTTTTAACTACCTTTTATGGCCCCCAAAGTTTGGGACGTAATCGTGGTGAACTACCGAATTAGGTACGCTTAATGGCTACCAAATGATTAAATTTATACGCCGTTGCTTCCTTACGCCCAGAGTTTAAGCTTCGTTATTTTTTTTTTCTGGATTTTCGTGATACTTTCATGCGTTTTCTTTCTTAATTAAGCTCCTCTATGGCTTCATTGTCTAAAAGTTCACTTAGTTCTGGCACTTTGCAAACTCGCATATCGACTCCGGTTAGTAGTTTCTAAGGAAAAATGCTGGTCCTCCTAGGAGCTGTATTGTTGAGTGTTTGTTAAACTTGCCCTACGTACTTATACTAACTGCTCGGCTTATCTGAACAAAGCTTTGTTAACATGGGTATGACAATTTGATGTATCCTCTCAACTTGACTATTTCCCGGTGGAACATCTGTTGCTATAAGAAGGTGAAAAAAACTATTAACTACACAATAAGATTCGAACAAATTCGACGTAAAAGCTGCACCTCTGTCTGAAATTATGCGTTTAGGGTGACCAACAAATGATTACTTTCTAAACGATCAATAACCTCTTCTACTCCTGTGCTGCGAGTTGCGTATAGCCAGACAAGTTTTGATTCGCATCAATGATAGCAAAAATGGAAAAGTAGAGGTTATTGGTTTTTTTTCCATCAGGCCAACGTGATCAATCGTGAAAAATACACTCTAAGTAACTTGTTACCAGCTGTTTATCCTTTGTTGTTATATGCGGTATATAAAACGTTTGAAAAATCTTAAGCTTTTTGAGAAAAAAATAAATTAGGGATGCGAACTTGCTTAAAAATAGAAAAATTACCTGTGCCGAGAAGTACACGAACTTAAAATGACCGATTAAGGAATAACAACACGCGTTCGCGATTGCGGTTTCAATACAATTGAATTCTTAATTTTACTGACGGCTTAAACTAGTGGTAAGTGTGTGTTTAAAAAAGGGGTTAGTATTGTTATCTTTCAATGATCTCATCAACTCATTGTAATACATATAATAATATGTTTTGTAATATAACTTTTTTTTACATAGAATAGAACGTTTACAATTTATTTCAATATTATGAAATTAATTTTTCTATTTATTTTTAAAATATAAATACAATATTTATACCCTGAACAGGGTATATTAATTTTGCCACGAAGTTTGTAACACCCAGAAGGAAACGTCGGAGACCATATAAAGTATATATATAAATGATCACCGTGACGAGCTGAGCTGATTTAGCCATGTCCGTCTGTCTGTCCGTCCGTCTGTATATACGCGAACTAGTCCCTCAGTTTTTGAGATATCGATCTGAAATTTTGCACCTGTCCTTTTCTCACAAAGAAGCTGCTCATTTGTCGGATGTCGCCGATATCGGATCACTATAGCATATAGCTGCCATGTAAACTGAACAATCGGAATCAAGTGTTTGTATGGAAAACTTTTTCATTTGACGAGGTATGTTCACGAAATTCGGCATGGGTTATTGCTAGAAGAAGTAATGCAATCTCCGAAGAAATTGTTCAAATCGGATCACTATAGCATATATCTGCCATACAAACTGAACGATCGGAATCAAGTAATTGCATGGAAAACTTTTTCATTCGACGAGGTATGTTCACAATACTTGGCATGAGTTTTTGCTAAAAGAAGTAATGCAATCTCCGAAGAAATTGTTCAGATCGGATCACTATAGCATATATCTGCCATACAAACTGAACGATCGGAATCAAGTGCTTGCATGGAAAACTTTTTCATTTGACGAGGTATGTTCACAATATTTGGCATAAGTTTTTGCTAGAAGAAGTAATGCAATCTCCGAAGAAATTTTTCACATCGGATTACTATAGCATATAGCTGCCATATAAACGGAACGATCGGAATTAAGTGCTTGCATGGAAAACTTTTTCATTTGACGAGGTATTTTCACAATATTTGACATGAGTTTTTGCTAGAAGAAGTAATGCAATCTCCGAAGAAATTGTTCAGATCGGATTACTATAGCATATAGCTGCCATATAAACGGAACGATCGGAATCAAGTTCTTCCATGGAAAAATTGTTCATTAGATAAAATATCTTCACGAAATCCGGCATTGATTTCTCTCAATGGCAAATAGCTGTCATACAAACTGACAATCTAAATAAAGTTCTTATATGAAAAAACGCATCGGATCACTTCAGTTTACGCGAGCAGCTTAAACTTTCAACAACGCAAATAACTTTAAAATCAACGAAAAAATCCTTTTTTTAAATAATACGCATTCTTTTAATTATAATATTATTACTTAATTTATTAATATTTTAGTATATTTTTTATTTGTATAATATTTTTAGAAAATGCCAAGAGTATCTAGGCAATCGCAGGAACAAAGACGTCACAATGCTCTGAATCGAAGCCGACGACAATATAGTCAAAATTTGGAAAATAATAGACAAAGGAACGCTGACTATATTGCAGAATTACGCAGCTCAAATTTGGAGTACCGCAGTGAGGAGAGAACTCATGATAGTTCTGCACGTTCCACTAGGCGACAGAACCTACTTCACAGAGCTGAAGAGCAGCAGCTTAATAAAGCAGGTCATTCAAATAGACGTTTGAATCCAGAATATAGAGCTGCGGAGCAGGAGCGCAACACAATGGGTCATTCAAACAGGCGCTTGGATCCGGAATATAGAGCAGCGGAGCAGGAGCGCGACACAATAGGACATTCGGTCAGGCGCTTGGATCCGGAATATAGAACTGAAGAGCAAGAACGCAACACCGCGGAACATTTAAATAGGAGAACCAATCCGGAATATAGAGCAGCGGAGCAGGAGCGCAACACAATGGGTCATTCAAACAGGCGCTTGGATCCGGAATATAGAGCAGCGGAGCAGGAGCGCGACACAATAGGACATTCGGTCAGGCGCTTGGATCCGGAATATAGAACTGAAGAGCAGGAACGCAACACCGCGGAACATTTAAATAGGAGAACCAATCCGGAATATAGAGCAGCGGAGCAGGAGCGCAGCACAATGGGTCATTCAAACAGGCGCTTGGATCCGGAATATAGAGCAGCGGAGCAGGAGCGCGACACAATGGAACGTTCTGTACGGCGTCAGAATGCAATAATAAGAGAAGAAGAGAGGCAACGAGATGCAGCATTGAGGAGAAGTCGTCGAGAAGATCCAATAAGAAGACGTCGTGAGCAAATTTTAAATTCTTCTCAAAGAAGAGTGACCCGCCAGCAAACCAGGCAACAAATTGCAAACGAGCAGGAATCAACGTTGGAAAGAGTACAATTGCATAGATCGAATCCCGCATATCGTCAGTTAGAAAGCGAGAGGGAAACCAGGAGGAATATAAGAAGACGTCGTGAACTTTCTCCTGATGCACAGCTAGAGAAACAGGAACGTCAACGTCAAGCTGCCAATATCTTTGATATGTACGCATTGTTGATAAAGAAAGGACCCACTGAAATATGCGTCTGTTGCGGTGGCACTTGGTTCCCTCATCAAGTGAAAAAACTAGAAAAATGTCAGACTTCAACAAAATTTGCGCGCTCAGAAGATGCTAGAAAAGTGTTTTATCTGTCATCAAAATTTCCGTCTTCGAACCAAAAGTACAACTTTTGCAACACATGCTATCGTATTGTTAGGAAGGGCAAGATACCAAATATCTGCCTATCGGAAGGATTGGAGTTTCCTGATATTCCGGAATGCCTTCAGGATTTAACGTGTCTAGAAGAAAGACTGATATCACCGAGGATCCCATATATGCGCATCATCTCCTTAGGATATGAACGACAATGTGCTATTCGTGGAGCAGTGGTGAATATCCCCATTTCAGTTGTAGAGACAGTCACCATGCTTCCACGAAGATTTGATAACAGCCATATTATTCAAGTGCACTTGAAACGTCGATTGGAATATGAACAAAATTTTATGACGGAGACAGTGCGACCAGCAAAAATATTGGAGGCACTAAACTATCAGCTGGGTACAGAGCTCTACGTCAAGCATAATATCCAAATGTCAAGTGATTGGCTGGCAAATACTGGAACGAGGAAACTGTGCCATTTATTGCGGATCCTGCAGATGAGGCAGAAGTAAGAGACCTTCTTAATGCCCGTCAGGAAAATGTACCGCTTGAAATGGACGAGGATTTAAATCCAGGTGGTCAGGAGACTTTAATGGACAATGAACCCGTTAAAAATCGATCCATTAAACGGGTTGCAATGGCACCAGGGCAAGGTAGATGCCCAAGAGACGTTACAACCGACGACGATGCTCAGGAATTGTCGTATCCAACGATTTACTGCGGAAAAAAGAGGACAACTACAACAACTTATAGTAAAATTGCACGTTCTGAAATTCGACGCTATGATCGGCGTTGTGTGCGTGCGGACGTACTCCTGTATATTTATAAGTTCTACGAGTTGGAGCGCATTAAAAATGCAATTTCCATTTGCCTGCGTAAAAAGTCTGGATCGAGGAATATAACTGCTGCAAATGTGAGGGATAAAAATTTTGTCAGCAACCTTATCCAGCATGATGAAGGCTATCATGTACTCAAAGGACTTCGATCCTCACCTGCACATTGGGAGGCTGAAAAGAAGAAAGTTTTAGCCATGATCCGCCAGTTTGGTTTGCCAACATTTTTTATCACAATGTCTGCTGCAGAAACAAAATGGCCTGAGTTGTTAGTCATATTGAAGAAACTGGTGGATAAAGTAGACATTTCGGAAGAGGAAGCTACTGCTCTATCAAGCTCTGAAAAGGCGAGACTGATAAGGACAGATCCAGTTACATGTTCCAGGTATTTCGACAATCGATTCCGCCAAATGCTAAAATTATTACAAAACGGGCTATTTGGAGAGAATTTAGTAGTCCGTTACTACTACAGAATTGAATTCCAGCATAGGGGATCACCACATTGTCATGGCATGTTCTGGCTAAGTAACGCACCACAATAGGTAAGTGATGGAATCACCAACACAAATGATGTTGAAACATTCATCGATCGACACATCACAACCGATGGGGATGATTTGGACTTACTGGAATTCATTCAGTATCAAAAACACAGACATGGTCGAGCTTGCCTTAGAGACCTACATGGAAAACAAGTGTGCCGATTCAACATGCCATATCCGCCGATGCCACGGACAGAAAAACTTTTCCCTCTGGAGAATGAGGAAGGTATTGAGCAACACAAAGCTCAATTCCAAAAAATACAGGAACTATTAACTCTAACAGATCTCCCAGAGGAAGAAATAATACGGTTGAACTGCTTCGAAAATTTTTTGGCGGATGAGCGAATCAACACTGACTATGAAGGATACAAGCTTGCTCTTCGCTCATCTGTAAAAAAGCCACACATTTTCCTAAAAAGAAAATTTTCAGACAGGCTTCTAAATGCCTATAATAAAAATATCCTTAAATTGCATAGAGCAAATATGGACATTCAATTCATTCTGGACGCATACGCTTGCTGCAGCTATATCATTAATTATATAAATAAATCCAATAGAGGAGTATCAACATTATTGAGACAAGCCATGGAGGAAATAAATGCAGGGAATTTCTCCATTAAAAGAAAACTGCAGCACATCGGAAACAAATTTGTAAATGGATCGGAAATATCGGCTCAAGAAGCAGCTAATAATATTTTGGGACTGCATCTATCAGAAGCCAGTAATGGGGAAATATTTATAAATATATCACATCCAAACAACCGAGTAAGGATGATAAAGCCCCGACTTGAATTGAATGCTTTACAGGAGGACTCTACGGACATATATGTGCCGAGTATGCTGGAGCCCTACTCTCAAAAGCCCGATCAATTGGAAGAACTATGCTTAGCAGATTTTGCAGCATGGTTCAGATTTTGCAAAACAAGCAGAAATGTTTCTGATAATAACGAAGAATACAACGAAGTAGAGAACGAGGATGACACGACAGCTGCACTTCCAATGGCATTAAAGGATGGATCAGGATTTCTAAGGAAAAGGAAGCAAGCCCTTATTCTGCGTTGGAAACGTTTTAGCGTTGAAAGTTCAAGAGCCGATTTCTTCAGAGAAACCGCCATGATGTTTCACCCATGGAGAAATGAGGAAACAGACTTATTAAATAATGACGTCGAGAGTATTTGCAATTCACACAAGAAACAAATTGAGCTGAATAAGCTCAAATATGACAAATTTTCATCGAACGAACTAGAACGGGTTTTGGAAAACCTTCATGTCACAGCGGAAGAAACAGCTGATGATCGAGCTGCCTCACAACTTTTAGATCCCGAATTTAGAGCTCTAGCCGTTCCAGAGCAAACAGGAGACATTAATGTTTTTCAAGAGCACAACAATACAGAGGAAGAGGCGGTTCGATTAATTAAACTCCCACCTCTAATATTAGAAGACCATTTACTGGCAATGGTGCAGTCACTTAACAGCAAACAGAGGAAATATTTTGCTTATGTAATGCACAATGTCAGTAAAAGGGAAATCTTCTTCGAATATGTCGGAGGCGGTGCTGGAGTGGGCAAGAGTTGGCTTATAACAACTATATATCAATCGTTGACATTGCGAGCTAATAGTGTACCAGGAACCAACCCCGAAACAGCCAAGGTGTTAACTCTGCGCACCCACGGGCAAAGCAGCATTTGGAATTGGGGGCCTAACCCTTCATTCGGTTTTTTCACTCCCCGTCAACCAGTCTTCCGGCAATCTTCGGCCACTAAATAGTGACACATTAAACACAATTCATGCCAATTCCATAGATATTAGGCTTATTATAATTGACGAAATTTCAATGGTTGGAGCAAATATGTTTGCATATTTAGATTGCAGGCTAAAGCAAATTTTCAGGAGCACCGCTTACTTTGGAGGCATACCAATTATCGTGTTTGGTGACTTAAAGCAGCTGCCGCCAGTAGGAGATCGATTGATATTTGCGCCGAATAGGAATGATCATTACAGTACAATTACAGGAACACCGCTTTGGGATCAATTTCGGTACTTTGAGCTCACTGAAATAATGCGCCAGCGTGAAGATCAAGCATTTGCTATCGCTTTAAATAACATGTCAGAGGGAAATATGACACACGCTGACATCCAATTAATCAAAAGCAGGGAAAAGACCTCTAATGAGATACCGAACGAAGCCATACATCTATTTTATTCAAATGCTGGAGCAAATGATTTTAATTTAACTAAACTGGCGAACACGATGACCGAGGAGTTCATTTCGACTGCGAAGGATACAATTAAGTCAAGTTCCCTAACAGAACGCAGCAGGGCAAACATTTTAGAAGCTGTGAAGTCTTTTAAGCCATCGGAAACACAAGGAATGCTTTATACATTGCAGCTCAAGACTTCGATCAAATATATGGTGACAGTCAACATAAGCATAAGTGATGGTCTCGTCAATGGTGCTACGGGGGAACCAATGCAGGTTGATTCCGAATCACCTATATCTGAAAGTTCAGTGGTGCGACTATGGATAAAATTCGCAGAATCAAGAGTTGGAAGCTTTGCACGTTCCAAGCAGCCTCACAGTCGCAATGCAGATTGGACACCAATCATGAGCGTGGTCCGATCATTCCAATACAAGAGAAATGAGCAAATAACCATAGAACGCAGACAGTTTCCGGTCATTCCAGCTGAAGCCATCACGATACATAAAAGTCAAAGTGGAACATACACACAAGTTGCTGTTCATCTAGAGGGTAGAGTAAGCAGATCAGCTTTATATGTAGGATGTAGCAGAGCCACAAGTGCCAATGGATTGTATATAATCGGGACATTTTCTCCCCCGAACCAATTCGGACCGCAGGATCCAATTAAAACTCAACTTAATAGGTTGAAGACAGAAGGAGCATTGACGACATGCTACAGATTTTTGACTGAAAAATGGGAACAATGTCTAGATATTTATTATCAAAATGTAAGGAGCCTAAACAAACATATTGAAGATATCAGATCAGACAAGCTGATTTGTTCTGCTGATATTCTGTGATTTGCCGAGACATGGGCCTTACCTCAAGAAGAATTCCCATTAGAAGGCTACAGTGTTATTGCACGCCTTGATGGAGAAACAAGATCATCCCGACGACGCCCTGCCAACGGCCTTATAATATACTACAAGCAAGATAGGTGCCCAGGTCTATTAGAAGGATCATTTTCAAGAAACGACATCGGTTCAACAAACGTTTACCAACTGTTAAACGTAAACAATTCAACAGTTTCCATATCACTTGTGTACAGGAACCCCCGCTATAGACTTCTGGAATTTAGAAACCAAGTGGAAAATAATATCCGTCAGATAACTGAACAGTATAATGGACCGTCAGTAGTCCTTGGTGACTTTAACATATGTCGCCTAACAGCAACTGATGATTTGGAGGCTCGATTGCAACAGTTAGGATTTCAATCTTCATTGGCTAAGGTCGCCACAACAAAACAGGAAACAGCAATAGATTGGGTATGGACAAACATGGATTCTGCAATGACCTCATGTATCACATATGAAACACCATATAGTGACCATGACGGAATATTTTTAAGCTTTAGAAAATAGATATATTATATATATAGATATATGTTAGATTTAATATTATTAAATTTAAGTTTGTATTATAATATAAAGTGTAAGTCATAGATGTAATTATTGTAATTTATATATCATATAAAAAAGTATTTTAGAATAATAAATATTATTATATGTTATATATTTTCTAATTCGAATAGAAGATTGTTTATAGCAAAGAACCTGGCTAGAAAGAACTGGCAAAATGCTTTCCGTTGGATGCAAACCGTTGGCAAGTCACGTTTTAAAATGTAGTCATACATATAGTAGTTACTAAAAGAAATGCACCGGTGAAGGGTATTATAGCTTCGGCGCAGCCGAAGATAACGTTTTCTCTTGTTTTTCAATTTTTCTTTTACTTTTAATTTTGTTTTGAGCTTAAATTTTTGTAATAAATGTCAAAATAACAGAAAACATGTGATTGAGGTAGAAGCAGAGAACGTATATATGATAGAGCGTAAGCTTTGGGTGTGTTCAATCCATCGTAGTACATACCAAAACCTCACATAATTTTACTGGTTTCTTGAACGCTATTAAAGTACGGACTTCCATTTGCTTTAGAGCACAAATTCAAAATACGGTTCACACACATATTGTTTCCGTAGCTACTACAATATGTACTATATGTGTGGCTTTGGCATACGCAATTGTAAAATACAAATGCATTGGTATTTGAAGTATGCAATAAAAATAGAATACACATTTATACATATGTACATACTATATATGTAGTTAATTATTGAAAAATTTAACCATTTGGTTAATTGTCTATCGGGAGGGCTTGGAAACAGTAAAGACATTTCAAATGAATGATGAAAATTATCCGAAGTCTCAAAAAAGTTTACGATAACAAATTTTTGATATTTTTCAATACAATTTCGAAACTTTTTGAGCTGCTATTATGCCAAAGCCATCAACACCTTCATTACGCGTGATGTTAGCTGAAGTGTCGCCTGTGTATGACTCATTGCTATCGCTGGGCGATGAGAAACAAATCACAAATGCGATAATCATATCCATGCTCTGCCACCTGATCTAAGGATTGTGAAGCCACCTTGAATAGACAGTACCAGCACCTATCAGCGGAAGTAGCAGCGTGTTCGAGGACGAGACGCATAGTCGCAGCCAGCGTGAAGTAGTATCACATGGACAGGAAAAAGTCAGCTTTAGTTGCTGCAAATACAAAGCAGCCGACGTGTCAACAGTGCAAATCAAATTACCATAATTTAACTGCCCGCTCCACTTCCAAAACTCTCTCTGTGCAACAGATATTTGAGTCTGTAAAATCATTGTCTTATGCATAAATTGTTTGAGTATGGCAGATACGGCATCCAAGTGCAGAGCGGATCGATGTCGTGTGTGCAATCCCGTTTCTTTTGCTGCTGTACCAAACCGCGACTAAGAACAAATACACATCGGGTAATGTTGGCAACAGCAGCTATTCTTGTGAGAACCAGCTGTAGAGAATCCCTGGCCGCAAGATCCTTGCTGGCTCAGGATCACAAGTCAACTTTATGACGGAGGATTTGGGCCAAAAACTGCGGATTCGACGCCAAAACAGGGCGTTAAATATTATAGAAATTGGAAACTTTAATACGTAAGTCGGGGCAAAATTAAGAGCGTTTGTTAAATAGCGGGTAAATAATCACAAATTTTCGTCGGAGTTCCGGATTATGCGATGTATTTCGGATAATCATCCAGACCATAACATCAGTGTTAAAAGTTGGAAAATTCCGCACAATATTGAATTGGCGGATCCAAAATTCCAAAATATTGATATAGTGTTGGAAGCAGAAACCTTTTGGATCTGTTAGCTGTAGCCAAAATTAAAAGTGGTTTTAATCAACTAACGCCACAAAAAACTATTTTACGATGGTTTGTGTTCGACAAATATGTCAGCAGTGTAAGGCTCCTCCCGTCGTAAATATCACACTGTGCCAAGCTGAGAAAGACTTAACGCTAATAGATTAGGTAGTCCAAAAATGTTGGGCTCTAGAGGAACTTCCTTCAGAAACAGGCAACAAATTCACACTAAAGCAAAACCCCTGCAGTAAGGGTTTAAGTCAGAATGCCCTTTAAAGCAGTTCAGCAGGCTCTGGAGAAGAGAAAATTAAAATATCCAGAACTACGTAAAATGTATTTGGACTTAATGAATGAGTATACATCACTAGGTCATATGAGCACAACAAATAATAAGATCCCGAGTGAGCCACAGTATTTCATTCCACGTGAGTACGTTTTGAGGCCCGAGGGAACAACAACAAAACTACGAGTTCTTTGGTGCGTCGAGTCGTACTTCTTCTCAAATTTCATTAAATCAGCTTTTGATGGTAAGCCCAACCACCCAAGAAGGATTGTAATCAACTCTTCTTCGCTTTCGCTTACATAAGTACACTTTAACAGCAGACATTACTAAAATGAACCGCCAAATAATTATGCAGGAAGAAAAAAAAAACTGTCAGCTTATTGTGCATCGCTCAGAGTTCAGCTTATTCGACTTAACGGCACTGCGCCTGCACCATGCTAATACAGCTACCTATCCACTCGATTCATTTTCCAGTAAAAGATACTTTTCTATGTTGATGACTTATTAACAGGATCTGAAACTATTAGAAGTGAGGTGGTAGTTAAAATATTAACCTCGGCCGGATTCACCTTAATGAAGTGGTTTTGCTCAACGACCGCTAAACGAAACATATTGTCAGTCTCTGCTCGCCAATCTGCTGGTTGTGATAAATGTACGCTGCTTACTGCAAAGTCTAGAGTGGCTCCGCTGAAGCCCAAGTCTCTTCTTCGTCTCGAGCTCTTAGCTGCACACCTTCTTTCAAAACGATGGTATAGGCGCTATTATATTGAATCGATTATTCGAAAAAATTACGTTTTGGGCAGACTATGAAATCATATTGCTTCGGATAAAAACATATCCATTTTAATAACAAACCTTTGTTGCCAACAAAAAAAAATCCTGCGGATCAAATGTGTTAGAGTTGCAACGTGGGCGAATTGAATAATTCCATATGGTTTGGCGGTCTAAAGCTCCTTCTAAAAGACCCGGCTTTGGCGGCTTTTACGATGGAGTAGACAACCAAAAATGGCTTTTTTGAAAATTGTTCAGGTGGTTCAATTTGCGAATGAAATCCAAAAACTGACTAAAGGCATCACGCCACCCACTAACGTACAAAAACTCACCCTATTCTTGCATGAGTACTCGGATATGTCGCTTTCATTTAAATTAATCCGAGTTGGATGTCGCCTATTAAATGCACCTCTTCCATACGATGCCAAATTCCCATTATTACTAAATAAAAAGTCGCACTTCATTATCACTTATTTACGGTTCCTACACTTTCGAAATCAACACGCAGGAACAAAAGAGTTGGTTGCGCTTCTTTGAGAACGCATATTTCTGATTAATGCAAGAGAAGCATGCAGTAAAACCTTAAGAAAATGTACACACTGCTTTCATTACAAACCGAAGTTGCAAACCCAAATAATGGGAAATTTGCCAGTCAAAAGACTTAGAGCGCTACGACCCACCTGTGGAAACTTATATCGCAGTTTTCCTTTGCTCCACTTCAAAAGCAGAATATTTAGAATTAGTTTCTAACTTATCGAATAATTTCTTTATTTTCGCTCTAAAAAGATTTATTGGTCGCCGAGGGATGCCCCAGAACATATACAGCGACAATGCAACCAACTTCGTCGGCGCCGATCGTAAGCTGTGCGAACTCAAAGAGGCGTTTCTGTCCCAGTCTCCAGAAGTAATGGAATTCGCTGCCGAAGAAGGGTTCAAATTCGTCTTGTCGTAGTGGCTGCACCCGAAACGGAGTCTTCAGCCTGACGATATCGTCCTTGTTCACGAAGACAACGTACAACCACAGCAATGCGTACTAGGACGAGTCGTCGCAACTGTAGAAGGAAAGCAAGGTACGAGTGGCAGACGCGGTAACCAAGGCAGGCTCAATTAAGCGCCCATAAACTCGCCCTGCTGTAAAGGTTTACGATGTTGCGTCAAGCGACTTTCCAAAACTAAATAAAACAAGAGAAAACGTTATCTTCGGCTGCGCCGAAGGTGCATTTCTTTTAGTAACTACTATATGTATGACTACATTTGAAAACGTGACTTGCCAACGGTTTGCATCCAACGGAAAGCATTTTGCCAGTTCTTTCTAGCCAGGTTCTTTCCTATAAACAATCTTCTATTCGAATTAAAGTTAGTTATTGAGGTAAATAGATCTTTCAGACATTTACATAAATTTTAATTTTTTAAGCTGTTTGATTATTCACATTAAATTAATGGAAAACAAAACAAATTATAATATTTATATAAATTAGAAAATATATAACATATAATAATATTTATTATTCTATAATACTTTTTTGTATGATATATAAATTACAATAATTACATCTATGACTTACACTTTATAGTATAATACAAACTTAAATTTAATAATATTAAATCTAACGTATATCTATATATATAATATATCTATTTTCTAAAGCTTAAAAATATTCCGTCATGGTCACTATATGGTGTTTCATATGTGATACATGAGGTCATTGCAGAATCCATGTTTGTCCATACCCAATCTATTGCTGTTTCCTGTTTTGTTGTGGCGACCTTAGCCAATGAAGATTGAAATCCTAACTGTTGCAATCGAGCCTCCAAATCATCAGTTGCTGTTAGGCGACATATGTTAAAGTCACCAAGGACTACTGACGGTCCATTATACCGTTCAGTTATCTGACGGATATTATTTTCCACTTGGTTTCTAAATTCCGGAAGTCTATAGCGGGCGTTCCTGTACACAATTGATATGGAAACTGTTGAATTGTTTACGTTTAACAGTTGGTAAACGTTTGTTGAACCGGTGTCGTTTCTTGAAAATGATCCTTCTGATAGACCTGGGCACCTATCTTGCTTGTAGTATATTATAAGGCCGTTGGCAGGGCGTCGTCGGGATGATCTTGTTTCTCCATCAAGGTGTGCAATAACACTGTAGCCTTCTATTGGGAATTCTTCTTGAGGTAAGGCCCATGTCCCGGCAAAGCACAGAATATCAGCAGAACAAATCAGCTTGTCTGATCTGATATCTTCAATATGCTTGTTTAGGCTCCTTACAATTTGATAATAAATATCTAGACGTTGTTCCGATTTTTAAGTCAAAAATCTGTAGCATGTCGTCAATGCTCCTTCTGTCTTCAACCTATTAAGTTGAGTTTTAATTGGATCCTGCGGTCCAAATGGGTTCGGGGGAGAAAATGTCCCGATTATATACAATCCATTGGCACTTGTGGCTCTGCTACATCCTACATATAAAGCTGATCTGCTTGCTCTACCCTCTAGATGAACAGCAACTTGTGTGTATGTTCGACCTTGACTTTTATGTATCGTGATGGTTTCAGCTGGAATGACCAGAAACTGTCTGCGTTCTATGGTTATTTGCTCATTTCTCTTGTATTGGAATGATCGGACCACGCTCATGATTGGTGTCCAATCTGCATTGCGACTGTGAGGCTGCTTGGAACGTGCAAAGCTTCCAACTCTTGATTCTGCGAATTTTATCCATAGTCGCACCACTGAACTTTCAGATATAGGTGATTCGCAATCAACCTGCATTAGTTCCCCCGTAGCATCGAGACCATCACTTATGCTTATGTTGACTGTCACCATATATTTGATCGAAGTCTTGAGCTGCAATGTATAAAGCATTCCTTGTGTTTCCGATGGCTTAAAAGACTTCACAGCTTCTAAAATGTTTGCCCTGCTGCGTTCTGTTAGGGAACTTGATCTGCTTACTCTACCCTCTAGATGAACAGCAACTTGTGTGTATGTTCGACCTTGACTTTTATGTATCGTGATGGTTTCAGCTGGAATGACCGGAAACTGTCTGCGTTCTATGGTTATTTGCTCATTTCTCTTGTATTGGAATGATCGGACCACGCTCATGATTGGTGTCCAATCTGCATTGCGACTGTGAGGCTGCTTGGAACGTGCAAAGCTTCCAACTCTTGATTCTGCGAATTTTATCCATAGTCGCACCACTGAACTTTCAGATATAGGTGATTCGCAATCAACCTGCATTAGTTCCCCCGTAGCATCGAGACCATCACTTATGCTTATGTTGACTGTCACCATATATTTGATCGAAGTCTTGAGCTGCAATGTATAAAGCATTCCTTGTGTTTCCGATGGCTTAAAAGACTTCACAGCTTCTAAAATGTTTGCCCTGCTGCGTTCTGTTAGGGAACTTGACTTAATTGTATCCTTCGCAGTCGAAATGAACTCCTCGGTCATCGTGTTCGCCAGTTTAGTTAAATTAAAATCATTTGCTCCAGCATTTGAATAAAATAGATGTATGGCTTCGTTCGGTATCTCATTAGAGGTCTTTTCCCTGCTTTTGATTAATTGGATGTCAGCGTGTGTCATATTTCCCTCTGACATGTTATTTAAAGCGATAGCAAATGCTTGATCTTCACGCTGGCGCATTATTTCAGTGAGCTCAAAGTACCGAAATTGATCCCAAAGCGGTGTTCCTGTAATTGTACTGTAATGATCATTCCTATTCGGCGCAAATATCAATCGATCTCCTACTGGCGGCAGCTGCTTTAAGTCACCAAACACGATAATTGGTATGCCTCCAAAGTAAGCGGTGCTCCTGAAAATTTGCTTTAGCCTGCAATCTAAATATGCAAACATATTTGCTCCAACCATTGAAATTTCGTCAATTATAATAAGCCTAATATCTATGGAATTGGCATGAATTGTGTTTAATGTGTCACTATTTAGTGGCCGAAGATTGCCGGAAGACTGGTTGACGGGGAGTGAAAAAACCGAATGAAGGGTTAGGCCCCCAATTCCAAATGCTGCTTTGCCCGTGGGTGCGCAGAGTTAACACCTTGGCTGTTTCGGGGTTGGTTCCTGGTACACTATTAGCTCGCAATGTCAACGATTGATATATAGTTGTTATAAGCCAACTCTTGCCCACTCCAGCACCGCCTCCGACATATTCGAAGAAGATTTCCCTTTTACTGACATTGTGCATTACATAAGCAAAATATTTCCTCTGTTTGCTGTTAAGTGACTGCACCATTGCCAGTAAATGGTCTTCTAATATTAGAGGTGGGAGTTTAATTAATCGAACCGCCTCTTCCTCTGTATTGTTGTGCTCTTGAAAAACATTAATGTCTCCTGTTTGCTCTGGAACGGCTAGAGCTCTAAATTCGGGATCTAAAAGTTGTGAGGCAGCTCGATCATCAGCTGTTTCTTCCGCTGTGACATGAAGGTTTTCCAAAACCCGTTCTAGTTCGTTCGATGAAAATTTGTCATATTTGAGCTTATTCAGCTCAATTTGTTTCTTGTGTGAATTGCAAATACTCTCGACGTCATTATTTAATAAGTCTGTTTCCTCATTTCTCCATGGGTGAAACATCATGGCGGTTTCTCTGAAGAAATCGGCTCTTGAACTTTCAACGCTAAAACGTTTCCAACGCAGAATAAGGGCTTGCTTCCTTTTCCTTAGAAATCCTGATCCATCCTTTAATGCCATTGGAAGTGCAGCTGTCGTGTCATCCTCGTTCTCTACTTCGTTGTATTCTTCGTTATTATCAGAAACATTTCTGCTTGTTTTGCAAAATCTGAACCATGCTGCAAAATCTGCTAAGCATAGTTCTTCCAATTGATCGGGCTTTTGAGAGTAGGGCTCCAGCATACTCGGCACATATATGTCCGTAGAGTCCTCCTGTAAAGCATTCAATTCAAGTCGGGGCTTTATCATCCTTACTCGGTTGTTTGGATGTGATATATTTATAAATATTTCCCCATTACTGGCTTCTGATAGATGCAGTCCCAAAATATTATTAGCTGCTTCTTGAGCCGATATTTCCGATCCATTTACAAATTTGTTTCCGATGTGCTGCAGTTTTCTTTTAATGGAGAAATTCCCTGCATTTATTTCCTCCATGGCTTGTCTCAATAATGTTGATACTCCTCTATTGGATTTATTTATATAATTAATGATATAGCTGCAGCAAGCGTATGCGTCCAGAATGAATTGAATGTCCATATTTGCTCTATGCAATTTAAGGATATTTTTATTATAGGCATTTAGAAGCCTGTCTGAAAATTTTCTCTTTAGGAAAATGTGTGGCTTTTTTACAGATGAGCGAAGAGCAAGCTTGTATCCTTCATAGTCAGTGTTGATTCGCTCATCCGCCAAAAAATTTTCGAAGCAGTTCAACCGTATTATTTCTTCCTCTGGGAGATCTGTTAGAGTTAATAGTTCCTGTATTTTTTGGAATTGAGCTTTGTGTTGCTCAATACCTTCCTCATTCTCCAGAGGGAAAAGTTTTTCTGTCCGTGGCATCGGCGGATATGGCATGTTGAATCGGCACACTTGTTTTCCATGTAGGTCTCTAAGGCAAGCTCGACCATGTCTGTGTTTTTGATACTGAATGAATTCCAGTAAGTCCAAATCATCCCCATCGGTTGTGATGTGTCGATCGATGAATGTTTCAACATCATTTGTGTTGGTGATTCCATCACTTACCTATTGTGGTGCGTTACTTAGCCAGAACATGCCATGACAATGTGGTGATCCCCTATGCTGGAATTCAATTCTGTAGTAGTAACGGACTACTAAATTCTCTCCAAATAGCCCGTTTTGTAATAATTTTAGCATTTGGCGGAATCGATTGTCGAAATACCTGGAACATGTAACTGGATCTGTCCTTATCAGTCTCGCCTTTTCAGAGCTTGATAGAGCAGTAGCTTCCTCTTCCGAAATGTCTACTTTATCCACCAGTTTCTTCAATATGACTAACAACTCAGGCCATTTTGTTTCTGCAGCAGACATTGTGATAAAAAATGTTGGCAAACCAAACTGGCGGATCATGGCTAAAACTTTCTTCTTTTCAGCCTCCCAATGTGCAGGTGAGGATCGAAGTCCTTTGAGTACATGATAGCCTTCATCATGCTGGATAAGGTTGCTGACAAAATTTTTATCCCTCACATTTGCAGCAGTTATATTCCTCGATCCAGACTTTTTACGCAGGCAAATGGAAATTGCATTTTTAATGCGCTCCAACTCGTAGAACTTATAAATATACAGGAGTACGTCCGCACGCACACAACGCCGATCATAGCGTCGAATTTCAGAACGTGCAATTTTACTATAAGTTGTTGTAGTTGTCCTCTTTTTTCCGCAGTAAATCGTTGGATACGACAATTCCTGAGCATCGTCGTCGGTTGTAACGTCTCTTGGGCATCTACCTTGCCCTGGTGCCATTGCAACCCGTTTAATGGATCGATTTTTAACGGGTTCATTGTCCATTAAAGTCTCCTGACCACCTGGATTTAAATCCTCGTCCATTTCAAGCGGTACATTTTCCTGACGGGCATTAAGAAGGTCTCTTACTTCTGCCTCATCTGCAGGATCCGCAATAAATGGCACAGTTTCCTCGTTCCAGTGTTTGCCAGCCAATCACTTGACATTTGGATATTATGCTTGACGTAGAGCTCTGTACCCAGCTGATAGTTTAGTGCCTCCAATATTTTTGCTGGTCGCACTGTCTCCGTCATAAAATTTTGTTCATATTCCAATCGACGTTTCAAGTGCACTTGAATAATATGGCTGTTATCAAATCTTCGTGGAAGCATGGTGACTGTCTCTACAACTGAAATGGGGATATTCACCACTGCTCCACGAATAGCACATTGTCGTTCATATCCTAAGGAGATGATGCGCATATATGGGATCCTCGGTGATATCAGTCTTTCTTCTAGACACGTTAAATCCTGAAGGCATTCCGGAATATCAGGAAAATCCAATCCTTCCGATAGGCAGATATGTGGTATCTTGCCCTTCCTAACAATACGATAGCATGTGTTGCAAAAGTTGTACTTTTGGTTCGAAGACGGAAATTTTGATGACAGATAAAACACTTTTCTAGCATCTTCTGAGCGCGCAAATTTTGTTGAAGTCTGACATTTTTCTAGTTTTTTCACTTGATGAGGGAACCAAGTGCCACCGCAACAGACGTATATTTCAGTGGGTCCTTTCTTTATCAACAATGCGTACATATCAAAGATATTGGCAGCTCGAAATTGACGTTCCTGTTCCTCTAGCTGTGCATCAGGAGAAAGTTCACGACGTCTTCTTATATTCCTCCTGGTTTGCCTCTCGCTTTCTAACTGACGATTTGCGGGATTCGATCTATGCAATTGTACTCTTTCCAACGTTGATTCCTGCTCGTTTGCTAGTTGTTGCCTGGTTTGCTGGCGGGTCACTCTTCTTTGAGAAGAATTTAAAATTTGCTCACGACGTCTTCTTATTGGATCTTCTCGACGACTTCTCCTCAATGCTGCATCTCGTTGCCTCTCTTCTTCTCTTATTATTGCATTCTGGCGCCGTAAAGAGCGTTCCATTGTGTCGCGCTCCTGCTCCGCTGCTCTATATTCCGGATCCAAGCGCCTGTTTGAATGACCCATTGTGCTGCGCTCCTGCTCCGCTGCTCTATATTCCGGATTGGTTCTCCTATTTAAATGTTCCGCGGTGTTGCGTTCTTGCTCTTCAGTTCTATATTCCGGATCCAAGCGCCTGACCGAATGTCCTATTGTGTCGCGCTCCTGCTCCGCTGCTCTCTATTCCGGATCCAAGCGCCTGTTTGAATGACCTATTGTGTTGCGCTCCTGCTCCGCTGCTCTATATTCCGGATTGGTTCTCCTATTTAAATGTTCCGCGGTGTTGCGTTCCTGCTCTTCAGTTCTATATTCCGGATCCATCTGTGAAGTAGGTTCTGTCGTCTAGTGGAACGTGCAGAACTATCACGAGTTCTCTCTTCATTGCGGTACTCCAAATTTGAGCTGCGTAATTCTGCAATATAGCCAGCGTTCCTTTGCCTATTATTTTACAAACTTTGACTATATTGTCGTCGGCTTCGATTCAGAGCATTGCGACGTCTTTGTTCCTGCGATTGCCTAGATACTCTTGGCATTTTCAAAAATTATTAAAAAATATTATACAAATAAAAAATATACTAAAATAATTATAAATTAAGTAATAATAATATAATTAAAAGAATGCGTATTATTTAAAAAAAGGATTTTTTCGTTGATTTTGAAAGTTATTTGCGTTGTTGAAAGTTTAAGCTGCTCGCGTAAACTAAAGTGATCCGATGCGTTTTTTAATATAAGAACTTTATTTAGATTGTCAGTTTGTATGGCAGCTATATGCCATTGAGAGAAATCAATGCCGGATTTCGTGAAGATATTTTATCTAATGAACAATTTTTCCATGCAAGAACTTGATTCCGATCGTTCCGTTTATATGGCAGCTATATGCTATAGTAATCCGATGTGAAAGATTTCTTTGGAGATTGCATTACTTCTTTTAGCAAAAACTTATGCCAAATATTCTGAACATATCTCGTCGAATGAAAAAGTTTTCCATGCAAGTACTTGATTCCGATCGTTCAGTTTGTATGGCAGATATATGCTATAGTGATCCGATCTGAACAATTTCTTCGGAGATTGCATTACTTCTTCTAGCAAAAACTCATGCCAAATATTGTGAACATACCTCGTCAAATGAAAACGTTTTCCATGCAAGTACTTGATTCCGATCGTTCAATTTGTATGGCAGATATATGCTATAGTGATCCGATCTGAACAATTTCTTCGGAGATTGCATTACTTCTTCTAGCAATAACCCATGCCGAATTTCGTGAACATACCTCGTCAAATGAAAAATTTTTCCATACAAACACTTGATTCCGATTGTTCAGTTTACATGGCAGCTATATGCTATAGTGATCCGATATCGGCGGTTCCGACAAATGAGCAGCTTCTTTGTGAGAAAAGAACAGGTGCAAAATTTCAGATCGATATCTCAAAAACTGAGGGACTAGTTCGCGTATATACAGACGGACGGACAGACAGACGGACATGGCTAAATCAGCTCAGCTCGCCACGGTGATCATTTATATATATACTTTATATGGTCTCCGACGTTTCCTTCTGGGTGTTACAAACTTCGTGGCAAAATTAATATACCCTGTTCAGGGTATAATTATGAGAGAATGCTTAGTTATAAGATTTATCGGTAAATGCAATTTGCATATTGTTTGCCGATTGAAAGTATATACCTATATGTATGTTTGTATTTTTGTCTTTTCGCTGTGGATTCTAGTGGTAATTGTTATTGTGCCTTTAGCTTAGGTACTTAGGTAGACATGATTCTTGGCACCGTGAGACGGTTGGTATTGCAGATGGGCGTAATCGGACTACTGCCACGCCCACAAAACGCCATTAATCAAAAATAAATAAATTGCCATAACTAAGCTCCGCAATAAGATACAAGACTGTTATTTGGTACACAGGATTACAAAAGGCAGGGGCATCTGCGTTTAATTTTGTTTTTTAAAAGTGGGCGTGGTCCCGCCTCTAATAGGTTTAATGTGCATATCTCCTAAACCGCTAATTTTATAATAGCAAAATTCACTGGAAGCAAATGTTTTTAGCACTTATATTGACGGTGTGAAAATAGTTGAAATCGGGGGACAACTCCGCCCACTCCCCATATAACGGTATTGTTAAAAACTACTAAAAGCGCGATAAATCAAGCACTAAACACGCCAGAGACATTAAATTTTATCTCTGGAATGGTATGAGATGACTTTATAGGAAGCGCGTTCAAAACTAGACAGTGGGCGTGGCACAGCCCACTTTTAGGTGAAAACCCATATCTTGAGATCTGCGATTTCAACCAAATTCGGTGCATAACATTCTTTTCATGTTTCTATGTCATAGTGTGAAAATGGGCGAAATCGGACTACAACCACGCCTACTTCCCATATAACACCATTTTAAATCAGGCAACAAAGATTATATCGGGGTAAAACTTTGCGTGAATAATAGGTTTAAAGTATGCCACCTTGTGACCAAAAATTGTCTAAATCGAACCAAAACTGTTCAAGCCCCTAAGTACTAAATATGTGGACCCCAGTGTCTATAGGTGACCTTCTACCGAAAATATTAGCCAATCCACAATTATTAGGGTACTCTCCGGTAGCTTATGTAGAATTTTTTTTTGTTTTAAGTAATTGTAAGT
Source organism: Bactrocera oleae (assembly GCF_042242935.1). Taxonomy (NCBI): domain Eukaryota; kingdom Metazoa; phylum Arthropoda; class Insecta; order Diptera; family Tephritidae; genus Bactrocera; species Bactrocera oleae. Next base: position 46,772,401 of record NC_091537.1, on the reverse strand, counting down.
TTGATTGTTTCACTTGTGTTGTATTGTATCGCGCCCGCTTTTTATTTTTAGTTTTTTCTCTTTTTTTTTGGGTTTATAGTTTAGTTGGTTTCGCGCCCGTTTGTTGTAGTTTAATTTAACCGCTTAGTTCCCCCTGCGGGTAGGGGTAAGAATTTACCCGCGGTAAGGCATGCCTGTCGTAAGAAGCGACTAAAAGCCAATATGTACTATGACTGTTATTATGTACTTTGCTCAGTAATATCAGCATAGTATGTCAGAAATAGTGCTATAATACTCAGCTTGAACTGATATTATAGACTTTAAATGAAAAAGCAAATAAAAAGACATTTCAAGTTCAAGCGACAAATGTCACCAGTCATTGAGTAATGGGTTGCTCAGCTGGCAGTAGTTTCGGCTACACAGTCTTATCGGAGACTTTCTGGTACCACGGGGAGCAGAAAGCGCTTGGACTTCGGTCCAATCTGCTCATTGGGTTATGGCCCCTTTGGGGAGATTCGTGGTGGCTGTGGTTGAAACCTAAATGCAGGAAGAACTGAAAATTCAGCCTAACTGTTTTTTCAGTTCTAAAATAAAGTTGCAAAAAGCAACTGGGTTCCGTACCCGAAAACGGAAGAGGTTTTAGGTCGGCCTCGAATCATACCAAGATGGTAGTGTGGACCCAGACACACTGCCACTGGTATCCAAATAAATACTTGCAAATAGCTCGTATTGTTTGGGGCGCTTATCAACGCATTGTATTGATACGTTGTGGTTTGGAACACCGTGAGGTAAGGCCGTCGCCGGCAGGTACTCACGTAAATCAACAACGAAAGTTAACCGCTTAGTATAGTATGTATATAAGTACTTATGTTTTGAAAAGATTTCACTTTATTTTTTTTATTCTTTCAGAATTCGGTTAGCAAATATAATTTAAATACAGTTTATCTTATATGTTTTAATATAACATTTAAATTTTTTTTAATGTTAAATACACTTGATTTGGGTTTGAAAAAAAATTTCACTTTTATATATTACAATATAATATTTTTAAATTTTTTGATGTTAAATACACTTGATTTGGATTTTCACTTTAGGGCACGGACAAACTGCGCTGCTACGTTCTCGCTTTAAGAACGGGTGTCGAGAAACAAAAAAGACTATTCTGGTCTGAACAATCCTTTTTGTTTATTTGGGTGGTGAAACAGATGATGATTGAAGTGTCGGTGTGCGTAATATGGTGTGTTGTAGGTGGTGTATGATGCTGCATTGTGTTATGTTGTGTTGTATGATGTTGTACGGTGGGTTGTGTGCTTAGTTGCAAAATGTCGCGGGATCAGAAGTCGCATGAATAATGGCCAACGTAGAAGGACCAAAACAGAGCAGAATAGCACTTCTGGAAAAGGTTAACAAATCAATAATAAAATATTCCGGGCCTGTATGGGGACGAGAATTAATACTAAAACATATGCAAAAATGGCAAAATCGGTGTTCGGCTAAGTGCCCTCAGAACTATCAGCGCATTCCGCACGGTGTCGCATGAAGCTGGTAGCATTATATCTGAGATAATGTCGCCAGACATAATGGAAAAGAAATACAGAATGGCGAGATCGTTGGGACACATCAGCCAATGGAATCTAGGCGCACCGATTAATCGGAAATGTACAAGCATGGGTGGAAGCACGGCGAGACAGACTTTTACATGACGCAGTTCCTAACGGGACACGGATGTTTCAGAGCATATATTTTTCTACAACAACAAAAAATCAAAAACCCAAAGATTAATGTCTACAGTACATATAAACGAATATCATTTTAATTAATGATCAAGTTCTCTTAATTTAAACCAGCGAAAAGTAAGTAGATTTCAAGGGGAAAACCCATCGATACTATTTATAGTATTTTTTTTTAACTATTGAAGCTTTGGAGTGGTCCAGATATCAATAGTTTTGCAGCTCTTACACTTACAAAACACGTCCGTACTGGGTACTTCACTTTACTTGTATATCTATAATGTTACAGATACTGCACTACTAGGGTTGGGTTATAATTGGATACTGTAGTTGTTAATTGTTCTTTTTCGTTGATATTTGCGCACAGGAAAATTGATTATGTTAGAGTAAGAGTTTAATTAAATTCACTGTTAATAGGAAAATAACTTGAATTGCCCAGCAATAATACCCCCACTACTGATTACTAGAGCGGCAGCATTTTTTTGAAGGTGTGCTCTGTAAATAAAGCTTGTAAATTTGTTGTTCGGGTTTTTGATATTAACATACTCGTATATTCTTTTTAAGAGTTCTTGTACTGTCCATCCATGTCAACAATATAATTGTTTAAATGAGCTAAGCCTCAGTACCACCACTCTCTCCGGTAACAACTGGCGCACCCTAATGCAACACACCACACCAGAGAACAATCACAGGTTCTCACCACTCGATGAAAACACACCATAACACGGCACCTGTACATCTAACAAAAGGGACGGGATCATCGCCCTCACATCATCATTCGTTATCGACTACGGGCCTGAGCGCCACATCATCTTTCGCTTATACACATTCGATTAAATAGTGATCCTACGCGCTAACTAGACTTCTCAGCGGTACAGCGCGTTTAACTCAAACCTTCATTGTTCGGACATCATTTTCGCGCAATCAGCTGGTTTTGTTTCCAGTCCAGCACAACTACTTTTATTAAATTTTAATTGTTTAATAATTAATAATTTGTTAAATAAATAAATTTGAACGGAGTTCAATTATAAAACTAATGATTCGAGTGCTACCTTTATAATCCCATTTAAAGCTAGTGAAAATAATTTTTGTGCTCCCAATAAATTGGGTATATTTTTATTCATGGTCCTTCGAGCCTTACCGAAAGGCACCTTCGGATTTTTATAAAAAAAAAAACACTATTACAAACAGTGCGGTGTGGTGATCAAATATACATAGTGAAAATAAAATACATAATTATGTATACCCATACTTAACACAAAGTTTACTGACAGAACATATAATAAAAATAAAAAAACCAACGAAAAGAGTGCAGTGAAACAAAACAGTTCAAAACACGAAGTGCATTTAAAAAACAAAAACTACAAAACTGTATAAGCAAACAAAAAAAAAAAACTAAAAGACATATCGGGCGCGAAACCTAAAAGCACTTAAACACAAAACAGAAATAAAAACAAAATAAACGGGCGCGGATATTAACACATAAACTCAAATTGTTTAAACAACAAATAACACAACACTGCTGGAAGACTTCAAAAGAAGTGGAAGGAATTAATTGGAACAAAACGCAGGCTCATAAACATACACATATTATATAATATATTTTCATGGATGGAATACCAAGTGAGCGTATTTACTCCTTAAATATTTATTATACGAAAATGCCCATATGTATGTACAATTTATAGGTTTATATATAACTATATAATACCTGTAATACCAAATCCGTTTAACAATTTAATACGGTTACCAAACTGGTTCAATTTTCGGGTTTAATTTACGTGAAAACCGAAAACAGTTTGGTGTAATATAATATATAGACGCATACATAAAATCAAATATCTAATTATTTAATGCCTATCTACTAGCTTACCTTTGTGTATTCAAACACACCCATTAACAAACACAAAAAACTAATTCAAGTATATACTTGCACATATCTCCAGCAATACCCCTTATGTTAAAAAAAAAAAAAAACAATAAGCAGGATTGCATAAACTAAGTAAGCAAAGGCACAAGTATAAATCGAAATTCAAATATAAAAAACAAAAAGAGAAAAAAAAAACATACATATATGCATATGTCCTTAATGCTTACATCTTATATCTATATATATAAGATCATATGGCATAGAATTTGCCTATCCCATTTTACTCTACACTGGGAATAATTAAATTAAAATTTAAAATAATTTCTAAAAGTATACACTTTAAATTCGCAAGTAATTAAACAGCGGTAGAGTGAAAACGAATTCACTGAATTAATTTGAAAATTATCAAAAACAAAATACAAAAAAAAAAAATATAACCAACAACATACTTACATACATACATATGTATACATATATTGTTATATACAATTTTATATAATATTTTCAAAGTCCTCATAGGCAATTATCCGGCAATACCCCTTGTAACAAACAAGCAGGATTGCGTCTAAAAAAAAACTAAAAGCACATTGATCTCTTCAATGAGCTCTCAATTGCATTAGAAAATTAACATATATACGCACAAACAATCCGTGCATACTTATATACAAAGTGTATTGATCTCTTCAACGAGCTCTCAATTTCACGAGCACATAAATATATACTAACTAGTCCGCGTATTAGGGTGTACCTAAATACATCAGCATAAGGACATAAAAAGTATTATTGAATTAAAAGTGCGATTTTTAATAATTAAATTAATTAAAGCAAGACAATCAAAATAAAACCACAACAAAATCATATTGCAAGTAAATAAGGTTTACACTGAGAAAATTTTAATAAATTTTGACAAATATTTTAACATACTAAAAAAAAGATGAATGTGGATAAAAATCAAATTATACCTGCAGAAGCTACACGCGCAAGCCAGGTTGCCACAAAGCAAATAAAAGGCAAAAATATTTGTGCCACCAAATTCATTTCTGAGAGTGACAGATTAACACGATACTGCACTCGATTTTCATCTTCACCGATTCAAGACATCTCTGAATCGTTATTGGAAATAAAAAAACAAAATATTGACAATTTTTGGACTCGTCTCCAAACGGCTCATGACGCCATTGTAGATTATGACAATTCAGATCTACCACACGATTTTAAATCATCGGCTTACGCACTAAACAAAAACTGCTTAGACCAGTACGAAGAAACAAAAGCTATGATTTCTGATCAATTAAAGCTAATAAAAGCGATTGCACCTACTCCACATCCGAGAGTAGGGCTGCCACAAATTCTAAGTCAAGAGGCAAGTTCAGGCATCCATCTCAAGGTGCCCACATGTGATACAGAAATATTTCATGGTGGTTATGAACAATGGCCGTCCTTCCGGGACATGTTTACAGCCGTTTACATAAACCATCCAAAATTAACAAATGCGCAAAAATTGTATCACCTCCGATACAAAACAAAGGGTCAAGCAGGCGTAATAGTAAAACAGTTCGCACTAAATGACGATAATTTCAATTTGGCTTGGGAAGCTCTTAAACCAAGATTCGAAAACGAAAGAATATTGGTCGATAAACAAATATCGATATTAATGAACTTGCCTAAAATTAAAAAAAGAAACAAGCGAAGAATTTGTTAAACTACTATCCACTGTTTCAAATTGTTTGTCGGTTCTATCGACACAAAATATTCCCACAGACAGCTGGGACCCAATACTGGTAAATATATGCACCGCCACTTTACCAGAAAAATCGTTACTTTTGTGGGAGCAATCGCTCTCATCACGAAAGAAATGCCCAACGTGGCAACAAATGAATGATTTTCTAACTATCCAGTATGAAATCGCTGAAAGGGTGTACACAAAAATTATTAAAACCCAAAACTATCAAAACGACCTTAATAGAAGCTTCAATAGACCCCAAGCTAGTAGAAAAAACAAATTAAACAGAAGCTTATACAAAACGCAATCGTTCACATCCGAACAGAACAATCATTCGTCATGCGAACTATGCACAAGAGGGCATAAACTACAATCATGCGAGAAGATTAAAAACTTAAAAGTTGACGAACGAAATAGTTTTGTCAGATCAAAAAGACTTTGTACAAATTGCTTGTCACATGCGCATAAGTATAAAAATTGCGGTTCAAATTCGAATGCTTATATCGTCACAAAAGACACCACTCAATGCTTCATTACAGCAAATTTCCCATATCACCCCAAAGAAGCGCTTATACAAAAAGAACCACAGGTTTAGTCGTAACAACAACTCCTAAAAACCAAAATCCCGAAAATTGCCAAAAGACACCATGTTGCTCAAAGGCACAAAAAACTCAAACGCTACACAGCGAAATACAAAATAGGGTATTACTACCCACAGCAATCATCTCCACCGAACACCGAGGATAGCTGTTTAAACTTAGGGCCTTAATATACCAAGGATCACAACGATCTTTCATAGTGTTTCATAGGGCACAAAATAGGCTACAACTGCCAACAAAACAAGCCAACTTTGAAATTACAGGAATGGGCGGAAGAGTAATGCAAAACTCTAATAAAATCTGCCCCATTACCTTAATTTCCGCCCAAGAGGATAAGAGAATTAAAGCAGAAGCTATAGTCTTACAGCAACTAGCCAATATGCTTCCAAGCTATCATATAAATAGCAAGCATTGGCAAAAGGTTTCACACCTAAAGCTAGCAGATCCCAACTGCAATAACCCCGCTCAAATAGATATTCTATTAGGCAGCGATCTCATGCCTCAGATAATACTCGAGGGTGTTGAGAAAATTTCAAGCACACTATTGGCACAAAATACTATTTTTGGTTGAATCCTTAGTGGACTAGTTACGGAACCAGTTACCACTATGACAACTCAAGTTGAGGAAATCTCAAATGAATACCTCAATTCACAATTGAAAAAATTTCGGGAGTTGGAAAAACGCCCCCTCATATCAATTACAACCCCAGAAGATCAGTATTGTAAAGACTTCTACAAAGCCACAACTACTCGATCAAATAATGGCCGGTATGTCGTACGACTACCACCAAAGCCACAATCTTCCAACACTCTACAAATTGGCACAAAAAACCATTTCAGAGTTTTTTCTGACAACCCCAGTGTTAAAAACGCAAATATCTATAATTCAACCAAATCATCGAGATATATTACTAAGTATTCGAAAAGAAAATTTGTTGTACACTAATTTCCTTAAATTTGAAAAGGGCAGTACAACATAAAAATACAGGGGATCCAATGGAATGCGATATCTGATCAGTTTTCATACACTACAGAGTCAATATCAGCATTATCCGCCATAACAAAACGCCAAATTTTATCCTCTGTGGCAAAACTTTTCGACCCCGCAGGATGGTTTTCGCCAATTATGATACAAGCGAAAACCTAATTCTTCTTTACTTAGAAAAATGGTCACAATCCTCAAACAATCTTAACGATATCCGAATCTACCGAATCTTGGCCACAATCGCCTACTTCCATACATAGTATCGTCCGCAACATACGAGTAATTGTCATAGAAAGTCCAAAAATCGACTTTACTATCTAATCGACTATAATATCTTACTATAGTGCCTCATAGTTGCCTAAATTTTCATAATCAAATACGCACCCAGACTTCCAAAAGCAAAGGTCGCACTTATCGCATCTATCTAAGCGCTCTTCATACGGGTAGTTTATGGGAAACACTTGTAAAAGTTGTAAGTCTCAGTTCAAAAAAGTGAGCGAAAATCACAAATGTCACTCTCGCAAGATCCCTCTTCAAAAGTTTGAAAGGAGCACCCATTCTGGCCATATCTGAGCCAGGCGTGGAGTCGCTATCCTCATAAGCCGATAATAAAGAGATTGCAAATAATTGCTGATAATACAGAAAAGGCAAATCATAAACAATCCGCATAAAAAATCGATACAAGAAAAAAATCGTAAATACAATCACTCCTTATTGTATTGCCAACTATAAAACCAAAAAAATTGTCAGAATATAGTTGCATATATCAAGCCTATACCACAATACAAATCGCAAGCAAAACCACTTGTTCTTGATAAGTTGATTAAAACCAAAATTGTTCGGACATCATTTTCGCGCAATCAGCTGGTTTTGTTTCCAGTCCAGCACAACTACTTTTATTAAATTTTAATTGTTTAATAATTAATAATTTGTTATATAAATAAATTTGAACGGAGTTCAATTATAAAACTAATGATTCGAGTGCTACCTTTATAATCCTATTTAAAGCTAGTGAAAATAATTTTCGTGCTCCCAATAAATTGGGTATATTTTATAATATAAGTATAAAGTGTATATTTAATGGTCCAAATAATCCTGTAGAATGTGATGTTTAGGAACGTAAGTAGAGATGCGTATAGCGTGTACCTCTAATCAACATAAACCTAAAAATACTTTATGCCGAGTTTAGTAATTGAAGCTGGGTATAGCATCGACTCCAGACTACTAAAATACATACCGACATCGTCAGACCAGGATTAACCAGTCACACTCAAAACTACATTACGTGGTTTGTCTGTGATGTCACTGTGCCGCGTAACTAATGGTCGTGTAGAAATAGTATACGCCTGTGCAGAGATCCTTAATCGCCCCTAATTCTAGTTGGGCGTTTTGTACGTAGAGTAATTGAATAGGATGAACGCGCACGGGAGGATATCTAACAAAACGGCGAATATTTGTCACGAATTTATAATTATTAGTTCAAGTGTACTGTTGTGCATTATTAGTTTCAGTATACAATTGTTATTTATCGCAGTGTCCCTTTTCTCTTTGTTATTCGTTTTGGTGTCCTTACTTCTAAAGACCAAATAATAATTCGCTCAAATTCCGAAAGCCGAGGAAAATGGTTGTAACATTGCGGCAAATTGTTCTTATTTATTATACTAGTGAAATATTTAAATCCCATTTTATAAATGTATGTGTATGTGTGTAATGTAAATAAATGTACGTCTGTGCGTATATGCGCGCATGAAGCATACAAGTTAATGCTGCCCACCGCACACTGATGACAATCGTTAGTCGACTATTTCTAATATAATATAAAAGAAATATTATTGTTTCTTCTCTAACTAATTAAGTTATAGCTTGGATTACGTATTGATAATCGCTAAGCGTTTTCTCTCCGCTAAGAATTTGTGCGATGCAATGGGCTTTGTCTAATTGTTAAAGTTGGTATCTCTGGACTATTGTAGTATCATTTATTTCAATACATTTTCTAAGTATACAGTATTTATCATTTTGAGATACGGAAAAGGTAGTGAATTATAAGTAAACTAGTTTAATTTGTTCTACAGTTGAACGTATAATAATATTAGGTTTGTGCCTTAACTGCTAATTATCGCTAGCTAACATAGCAAAGTTTCTGTTTCTTAACAAAAAAAAACCGGCAGAAGCAGAGAGAGAGAACAGAGCAGAAGTTAAGAGCATAAAAAGCTAAGAGAACTGCTAGTTTCTGCTAGTGAAATTATCTACTGCCATATGAAGAAACAGCTGTTAAAGCACATATGTATACAAGCGTTATTTGACCTATTTAAAAAACAACATTTCGATATTTTCTTGCTAGTTTTCCGTTTCTTTCCTTTTTTTCGCTCTTTGTGAGAGTAACTGTCCATTTTCTTCTTACTGATAGCTGACAGCTACTAGTAGTTAAGATACAAAGCCTATTGTATAGGGTATCTTCGGTTTTTGGTACTAGTGCAACTTGCAGCTAATTTTCGAAGGGCACTACCCTTTCCTTGTTTTGCTAAGTGGGTTGCTAATATGATTTTCGCAATTTCGTTTTCACTATATATAATGTATTATATAATGTCTGTCCGAATAATGTTATCCTTACTTATTTCATCTACAAGTGTATTACGACTATCTAATATTTTGTTATTTGTCTTGATAAGGTATTAGTTTGTGGTTTGTACGTTACTGTTTTCAGGTTGTTCGTGGATTGTGGAAAGAATTCGGCCCCAGTTAGTGCCATAGGGGTGTCCCGCTAACCATTTCCAAGCAGATCCTATTAAATTGTTATTTGTTCGTAGTTGACCTAGTAAATTATCTATTTCGGAAAGCTGACGTTTCAATTGTGGAAATAAAATACTTGTTTTACTAGTTTCGTGGTTTATAACTAGTAAGTTTTACGTCGTAGGCAATTTATTCTTAGTCGTCTAAGGCGATAGTGTGGATAATTTTTACTTTCCTTTTGTTATCTGTCTTAGTCCTTGTTTGCTCGGTACGAGCGGGCTGTCATATTCGTAGGTGTCCACCGTTGCAGTTGTCCAGTACGGTAAGAGTCTAAAGGATAAATGTACGTCAGTTTTTTAAATGCGATTTATGAGTCTTTCTGATATCTTAGTAGTTATTGTGACGGTATTGTCTTTAGCGACAGTTTCCTTTTTAAAAATGGGTTTGGTTTAACCTTTAATTTGTTTGTTCTTTCTAAATAAAGTAAAGTTCGTAACTCTTTTTATTTTATGATAGTTTAACGTATTTTTTTGGTTTCTCGCTATTTTATTTCGGAGGATTCAACAATAGTGGATTTCACTCTCTATCGTACCATGAACTTCACTTTTAACTGATCAGTATTGCATGATTTATTACAATTTTAGACAATTTGTCAATACACTTAACGTTTTGTGGATGCTGGTCGTACATATTAAATCACGAATTTCATATGACTTAGTATATTTTTTATTAAGCTTAGTCATTTATGGAAAGTCGTAAACGTAGCAAAATTTGAATATAAAGGTTTTGAGAATGTTATTGATCATTCTATGGCAGGAGCATCGTAGTTATTACATATTTACAATTGAAACACTGAAACTGAACAAAGCTGAAATAATAGTTCGTTTCAACAAAGTAAAAAAATTTTACTGAAAAAAGGCAAAAAATTCACTCATCAATCCGAAGAATCCAAAGCGCGGCATTCAGGTACGTTGGAGCACAGTAGAAACAGTAAAAAACCTTTTCGCGGCAGCTTTATGGGGGATGAATAGCGGCCATCACGGATTTTCAGTGGTAGCAACGCAGTGAGGTAGTAAATACTAGGCAAATTTTATTTTATAACAAAAATATTATTAAATAACAAAAACTATGAAATAAATATATGTTGTTGCTTATAATGGGAAATAATACTCCGAGTTTAGAAGAAAGAGCGTAGTTATACTTTATGAATAGATGATTTAAACGTCATATTGTGTCATATTTCGTCCATAAAAAATTGATTTACTGGCAATCAGATATTCTGTAAGTAGTGAGTCTATGCAGCCTAGGTGTTTCTCGTTGATGAGTTTTCCCCTAGCTGTATTTGCTTACATATGACCAACAAAAAACATAAAAGATTTTGCTTTCGTAAGTTTTTAAAAAATTATTGCCAATCGTTTTAATTTAGAAATTTTTCCAATCCCAAGTTATTTAGGTCTTTGGAGCTGGATTTTTAATACAACGTTCTAATTCTCATCTGTATATTATAGAAAAGTTACAATATTTATTACTTAATATGCGAAATTCCTTATAAACAAGTATATAGAATTATTTTCAGATTATTTTATTAATATTTCTTCTGTGAAAACAACATTGAAGAGTGACTTTAAATCTGTAAACATATGTATGAGTGAAATATTTGCATTTGCAATTTTCGTTTTCTTAATCTGCAAGTTAATCAGGAAGCAACAATAACGGTTGGTAGTCAGTTAGTTGGATAGATGCCTATTCAAAAGAGTGAGAGAATTAGGAATTTATAAAAATTTACACGAATACAAAACTCAGCAATGCGCGAGAAAAAAGCTAAAGCTTATTTATTTTAATGGGCTACAGGAGTAATAGAGTGTAATAGCAGAAGATATTGTCTATAAATTTGGTTATTTTACTCAAAAAATTATATATATATTTAAATTCTTATATTTAAATACAATTTCCAACAAATTTTTTGTTGTAACGGCTAACCGATTTGGCAAACGAAAGCTCAACACCCAGGACTGTATCATTTTGCAAGCAAAAATTAAGAAATGCGTGAAGCGTCACTTGCACGAACAAAAAACAGCTACAATAACATTAAATAACAATACAATATGTCAATAAAACTGAACAAAATGCAATGAAATTCAAAATAATTATTTTAATAACGTAAAAATTTGCATTATATATTGTAATATCTATTAAAGTGTTGCTCATCAAACTTTAAAATTTATATGAAGCTCTAATTAACAGTATTTATATCTAAACAAACCCAAGGTTTATTACTGTATCTACTGAGCGTTGCTCTGCTTTTACACACAGATTCTTTTGTAACCCAAACCGGTTTATTGAAGGCGAGGGGACGACGAGGAAAGATGAAGGGACCGTGCCACTCGTGTTCGGGTGGCACGCTTTGTGTTCTTGTTCGTAACAGCTCGCTGCTACCCTTTTCACTTTCAAATTCTTTCAACGGTTGCAAGAGCGCTCGGTTTCATATGAATTCGTTCGCAAATTTGAATTCTGTTATCTATTTTTTGTATGTAATATGCAAATATGTATGCATAGAACAATAGAAATATTTTGAAAAATTGTAAATAAGGAGAAAATTAAGATATAGATTATGGAGTAAAGAAATTATAAATTTTTAATACGGAGTAAAGAAATTATGAATTTTTAATAATTAAAGATTAGGAAATTCCTGTTATAAATTTGGCCTTGAAAATATTAGTAGCGGATATTCAATACATTCTGGTGGATTAGGGAATTGCCGTCTTAAGTATTTCTTTGAAATTATTAAGCAGGTAGGTATTATGCATATTGTTCTACCACATTCATGCTAATTCAATGCAAGCAAAATGTGGGACCACCATCCCAACATACAAATGAAATATGCAACACGCTCTAAGTGTTGCGCAGTCGAACCGCACAAATATTTACGAAAATTTTGTGAAAAGGAATGCAGAAAAACTAGACTCGAGTTGCTGGACTCTTTTCGACCGTGTGAATGCACAGAGCACACCAAAAGAGAATTTGCCGAAAACGAGGGTCAAAAGAATCTGAAGCAGCGACTTACAACCACTAACTAATTTAGATTGGGATGTTTGCTACTTTAATAATAATAATATTAAACCCAACGATTACCCTCCTCCCGCCCAACCGACGCGAGGGGCGCAATCCGCATACGTGCGGAATTAGCCGAGTCAGAAAAGGCAAGAGAGTTTTTTAAGTGTTGAGATCTAAAACTGCTCAGCTACAGAAACAAAAATTTCAACAGCTAAGATCTAAAGTTACAATATAATAAATTGTTACATTTTCATTTATTAAGAGAAAACAATAAAGTCTTTTTAATTTTGAAAAGTGAGACAGATAAGTCAAATGTGCTGGAATGAGAATTAAAATCATGACATATACGGCGGAATGGCTCGTTTAGTTCAAAATTTGATCTACAGGATTTTAGCAGTAAAGGTCTAAACTGCCTCGAAAGGCGAACCGGGATATTAAATTTAATTTCAGACAGGAGAAAAGAACTGCAAACAGTTCCATTCAAAAGTTTCACTAAGAATATTATGCCAAGCATTTCCCTACGACTAGAAAGTGTAGGTAGATTTATAAGTTTTAAACGACTAGTGTATGGAGGTAGACTTACCCTAAAATCCCATCGGAAATGCGTTAAGGCGAAAAGTAAAAATTGTTTTTGAACCGACTCTAACTTGTCAGAATGGATTTGGTAGCTAGGGTTCCATACCACAGAGCCATATTCCAATATAGGTCTAACCAAAGTTGTATAAAGTGTTTTAGTAATATACGGATCTCTAAATTCTTTAGACCAACGTTTAACAAAACTGAGGACAGCTTTTGCTTTCAAGACCATGGTATCAATATGAAGACTGAAATTAAGCTTAGGGTCCATAGTAACTCCCAAATCAACATAGTTTAAAACTTGCTCTAGAATATGGTGTTTTATTACATAAGAAGAGGGGTGCACAGATCTACGGGAAAAGCACATCGTCTTACATTTATTGAGATTCAATGGCAAATCATTTCTATCACACCATGAAACCAAATTGTTTAAGTCTGTTTGCAACAGACACCTTTCCTCAGTTGAAAGTTATGATTTAAAAAGCTTTACATCGTCAGCGTATAATAAAATTTTTGAGAATTCTATTACTGAAGAGATATCGTTAATAAACAACAAGAACAGAATCGGGCCAAGATGACTACCTTGCGCAACACCAGAAGAAACATTAATTGTATCTGAACCACCCTCAAATATCACTCGTTGTGTTCTATTATAAAGATAGGAAGATACCCATTGAAGGAATCTTGGCTGAAAGCCCAGCAGATCAAGTTTATGTATGAGAATCGAGATATTTACTTTATCGAAAGCTTTGCTAAAGTCTGTGTATATAACATCCGTATGCTTATGTTCCCTAAAACCCAATGATACATGGTTTACAAATTCAAGCAAGTTGGATATAGTCGAGTTCCCTTTATGAAATCCATGCTGAGATGAGGAAATTAACGGAGAAATCGAAAAGGTTATATGATCAGTGATGATAGCTTCAAAAAGTTTAGGTATAACTGATAGTTTTGCGATACCTCTAAAGTTTTCAATGTTTGATCTAACTCCACTTTTATGCAAAGGGATTATAAGTGACTGTTTCCATATTGAAGGAAATATACCGTGTTTAAGAGAGGAATTCAATATCCTTGTCAAAGGCAAGTAAATATATTTGGCACTATTTTTTAGGAAGCATGAAGGTATCATGTCTGTGCCATAACTAAAAGATGGTTTTAACTTATTTAAATTAAGTAGGACGTCTTCTTCAAAAATAATTGGAGCGTTAATTAAAGTATTCGAACACAGCACTTGCTGATAAGAAAAAGTTTTGGAAGTATTATTACAGTAGTTTGACTTGAAAAATTCTGCAAACATATTGGATATAATATTATTGTCACTTGAAATGATAGATTTGTATTTCATTGCGGACGGAAATTTGGAAATCCTGCGTTTGGAGTTGACGAAATCATAAAACGATTTTTGATTACTTACAATATTTTTTTGTACTTTATTTAAGTAATTATTATAACATTTTTTGTTTAGGTCAAAATATTGTCGACGCAGTAGCGAATATTTAGAATAGTCGACAAGTGAACCGGTTTTTTGAAAATGTTTAAAGGCTCGAGTTTTTCTGTTTTTCAATTTATATAACTCTTTCGAAAACCACGGACTTATACTTTTGTTTTTGTTAACAATTACAATTGGAACATACTTTTCAAATAATTTCATAATAGTGTTATTAAAATTAGAGACACTCAATTCAATGTCACCATTATAATTAGGCCATGTTATTGTAGAAAATTCTGTATTTAATTTTTTTAAATTAGCTTTTGCAAAGTTAAACCGAGTACAGAAGCAAGTTTGATGATTATTATTCCGTACAATGCCTGAGATTTCGACAGATATTTCCAAAGCAGGATGGTATGAGTCCTCTGGTAGAACAAGAGGATTACTCTGAATAACGAAACACTTTGCAGAGGTATCAACGTATACTAAATCTAAGCATTTACCAAATTTATTCGGAATCAAATTAATTTGGTTCAGACCCAACTCGGACATTTTTTCGAAAAACTCATTAAAACATGACCGATTGCAAATCGGCACGATATAGTCATCGAAAGGTTTCCACGAAGCACACGGTAAATTGAAATCACCTAATACAATGATTGAATCTGCATTATTTGCCATCGAGGTAGCACTATTTATTAAAGAAGCATGCTGCATGTATACAGATAAGTCCGAATGGGGTGGTATATAAGATAGGGTTAAATAAATAAAGCAACTATTAACGTATACTCTAATACATTTAAATTCAAATGAGTCGGTCCCTGGAACAAGAATATTTTCAGATGGGATAGAGGAATGCACGGCAAATAGAACACCTCCACCGATTCTGTTCAGTCGATCACATCTAAAAATTTGAAATTCGCTGTTTAAAATCTCATTATCAAAAATGTGAGGTTTTAACCAAGTTTCTGTAAATCCAATTATGTGGAAATTAAAATTGGAACTGTTCAAATACAAGTCAGTTAATTTTGTATTAAGACCTCTAACATTTTGATAATAAATGCTTAGCGAATTTCTACCAATCAGTTTTTTATATCGGTGGTTGCTTTTGGTAATTTAACACTGTTTTCCTCAGTTTGACTTCTAAGTTTAGGTTTAAATTCGCGTACAAAAGTCCCAGGTGGCCAGAATGAACTATCTAAGATCTTTTTGAATGTTTCAAGAGATACGTCTATTTTAAACGATGATATACTTCTATCATAATTGAAGTTAAATTTACGTATATTGATATCATCGATTTATAAACGTGACGAAATGTAAGATTTAATGTCCTCCACCAAGGTATCTTTGGCAAGTCTCGAAATAAATATAGACTTTTTAGGTGGAATAACTATCAAGTTATTAACTGATGCTACTAAGTTAATAGGGGGAGCCTCTGGAATTGTGAGACACTTATTACCATTAGATAGAGCTTTTGGGGAATTGAGCTCTTTGGAAGTTGACGGCTTATCACCTTGAGGGCAAGGAGAAGAGAGATTTATTAGGTCATTGGGAGGAGACGTTCTTTTCTGAACAGAAGAACTAAGTGTTACTTCATCGGAAGGACGTTTACGCTTAGGAGCAGGTTTAGAGGATTTGTGAGAATCATTCAGGCACTTAAAAGATTTGAACAATTTTTCATAGTGCCTAAATTTTTCAGTGAGGGTTACAAGATCACGACCGATTTCGTTAAAGCCATTGCGTGTCTCCCTATAAACTTTAAATAGATCGATTTCAATAGATCTACAATTTAAACAGGACCAACGCAATCCCTTACAGTTGATAATAGAATCTAAGATTCTACCAGTCAGTCCAGCACATTTAATATGGGCAAGCCCATCGCAAAGCCAGCATGAAACGTAGCGATCTGACTCGCCTTTAATGTTACAATTGGGAAAGTTACAAGACATAATAAACCACAAGAATGAAGATCAAATAAAAGAGTAGGTAGAACAAAATTTAATAGATAAATAATAAATTAGTGTGTTAATAAAATATTAATAATAATAAATTCAACTAAGAACAATTTTTTTTTTTTCAAAGTTTAAAACCAAGACAATTTGAAGAAGCAATATAGCGAGCAGTTTTAGAAGCACTGTAACAAATAAAAAGCTAAACGCAACACAGCTGTGAATAAAGAAGTAAATAAGATAAACAAAGTGAGAAAATAGAAATAAAATAAAACAAAAATTGGCACCAAAAATTGGAAAGTTTAAACTTTTTAATACCGCACAAAACAGAACATTTATTACTTATCATGAAACTGAGAGTTTAATCACTAAAAATTTGTATTAACACGGTAATAAAAATCAGTTAAACTTAAAGAATTTTTTAAAATAAAAACACAAAAGTACACAGCTAAAAAATTACAGCTTGATTCGCCGGTATTACCTTTTGTTGGTCGCAGAGGAGAAAACCATCAGCTGTTTGGATACTTTTTTGGCGCCACAAAAGATAACAGACAACAGAAACTATCTAAAGTTGAGCCTAATGCAATAAATTAATTTTTTTTGCTATTTTCTTTAGCAAACTAGAGTTGCCAGTCAGTTGTGAAGTAAAATCTACCAACAAGGAAAAAATAAAATATATATACATATATATTTGTTTCCTCTAACTTCACATCCATCTCGAAAGATAGCGCAAGCACCTTGTTTGCAACGACAAAAATAAGCAACGCAATGAAAGCAGCAAAAGCAACAGAAACAACTCCAACATCAAAGAGCAACGAAAAGGAGGCAGCAAAGGAATCTCAAACTTAAAACAAAACCACAGTGCAGGTATTGACCGGTATTGGTATAGGTATTGTAACTACCAAGCCGCCACAAATCTATCTACGGGAACGGAGCTTAATGCTTAGCGCACATAATAGGAACTAAAAACTCCACATTGTTTCCTTAAAGAGGGGCAATATAGACGAGACTAAAATTCGAATATACAATATTGTATAGTAAGAAAAGCTTTCGTCAACATTTCTGTCGGATAAAAAAAAACTATTATTCTTATCGGTTAAAAAGCTGGAAGAGTCTCGTAGTCGTTTTGAAGTCCATTGAAGCTGCAGCAGATTTGGAATAATTAAAAGAAGCTTTAGAAGGTCAGGGTTTTGGTGTAAGATACGTGACAACAAAAACCAAGTTCAGCAACCAATGTACAAAGTAGAACTCGTAGCAAACTCGGTTCGATTGAAAAAAATGAAGTACACCATATGTATAAATTGAAATATTTGCTACACCGCAGAATTTCAGTCGAAGGGCCATATAAAAGAAATGGACCAGGCCAATGCATGAATTGCCAAGAATTCGGCCACACAAAATCTTACTGTATGATTCGTACTGTGTGGGTAGTTTGTGGTGAGTTACAACACTCGTCAAAATGCAATCGGCAAAAATAAGATCTAACTGCTAAGAAATGTAGTAATTGTGGTGGTAATCACACTGCAAACTATCGAAGTTGCCCTGTTTATAAACAACTCAAAGCTAAACTAAATAAGGGTATACTAATTAAAGGCGTGCAGATGACTAACATGGTGCCAGCTCCTCTAGCGCAAGAAACGGCGACAAAATCAGCTTCTTCTTCAAACATTCTTAAGGAATAAGCCCTCTTATACAGATGCGTTAAAAACAAATCCCGAGAACATGTCCTCAAACGCGAATGTGGGTGGTGTAGAAGCTATGATACCTAATCTGACGCTGTATGACACAATTTTTGTTCACCATGCAAAATATGGTTCAGGACTTAATCAAAGCCCAAAATCAGTTGTTGCTTGCTTAAGTAAATAAAAAATTAGTGAACTAAAGATATGTAGGTATATCGAACGCTAACGGCATTAGCTGATGTTATGGTACTTGCTGGATATAATTTATACATACAACACAAACCATCCGGGTAGTAAGGCGCATGGCGGTACAGCTGTGTTATTCTCATTCGAAATTGACTAAAAACGTATTTAATTGAAAAGGGAATAATCTTATAGGTATATTTATAAGATGTTAATGCGCTCGGGGATAAACGGCGAGTGGACGAGACGGTGCCCAGATTCAGGGAGGTGGCGTGCACGATCGGTGACGTATCGAATTAGATGTAAGAAGACGTGTTGAGTAGCACCGCTGTCGTAATCGAAAGTATACCATAAACGAATGTGTTAGGCTGTCAAATTGCATATACCGATGGAGGTGGTGGTGGCGATGACCCCGTCCTTTTTCTTAAGTTGGTGCATGATGTCATCATGTGTAATGTTCTCAAATGTTGAGTGTGATGGCGTCGTCGTATGTGGTGAGATCCTGTGAGTATTCTCGGTGTGGTGTGTTGCCTTAGAATGCGCCAGGATATCGTGGAGTATTTATTTACTGTATGTGTTTTACAGATATTGGCTGTAAATGTTTAAAGTATTTTGGCGTGCTGCTAGTAGAATGACCGAGAGTGCAGAATATTAATTGTAAGAAGCGATTTTGGTTTTAATCGAAATTTATTTTGATGTAGGTATTGATGCTTAAAATAAGCAACTTTATTATGCTTGTTTATTTGATATACTATTTTGACGACTTGTTATTATAACTTGTGATTCTTTGACAAATCACGCGTGAGTCAAGTTATTTTTGTTCAGTATTGTTTGGCATATCATAAGGGAAACTGAACGTTTGGCCCGTGAATTAGCACTTTTTGTTTTGTTTGTTTTTCATCCTACTCTTCGGTGTCAAACTTCTCTGCTTTAGCTAATTTAAGTGTCCCCTCTATGTTTGCTACATGAATGTTTTGCAGGGGGGAAATTTGGAAATATGGTTCGTCCTTGTGTCGTACTCGTTTGTAGTTTTTTATTGGCCCTGACGATCTCAGTTCTTCGTAGTCCTCTCTATTGCTTTTTTTAAAATGGTTGGATCTATACTATTTTTTGCGTTATTGGGTGTACATTTAATGGTTGAGTGATATCGGTCATTATACTTACCTATACCTATCTGTATTCCCATTTCTGTTAAGAGGATCCTCTGGATCATCAATTCCTCTTAGTTTTTCTAACAGCGTTGAGTGCAACCTCTCTATTTCTGCATTGCCTGTTTGGGAATTTGGTTTTGTAAGGTGTACCTCTACTCCTTCTGCATTTAAGAACTGTATCAACTGTTTGGCCCCGAATTCATTATCTATTATGATTTGTTTTGGTTTTCAAATTTCGCGAAATGTTCAGTTATAATAGCCTTCTTTGCCCTCCAATTTCTCTCAGTTATGCTGTATGCTACTGCGAATTTTGTCAGTTTGTCAACAACTGTGACAAAGTACTGCTTTTTGAAATGAAAAATGTATTATTTTGTTTTTATCTATTGGTGTTTCTGTTCGTTTCAACTTTGGTCTTATCAGTTTCCTATCATACTTAACTCTTTGGCACTTTTCACAGTTATTTAGTATTACTTGTAACTGTATGTGCTCTTTTAATTTGGGATAGTATATTTTAACTTAAGTGTATTGTAAGTTTCGTTTATTCCGATATGCATTGACTCATTACTATGATAAAGTGAGATTTGCGTATGTATTTGTTCTTTTTCTTTTTCTGGTGCTCTTTTTGTACGTTTGACAAATTTAAAATTATTATCATGTGAAAACATCGAAATCATTAATACCTGACTTTTATGATAATCAGATTCATGGTCCAGATAGTTTATGGTTTATTTTTACTTGACCTGTGGCTGACTGGACTTTAAAAGTACCTTTAAGTATCTAGGAATTTTTCGAAAGTTTTTCGCAAACAAAGTTTTTATTAGCTTTCGTATCTATAAGGAACTTTAGGATATCCCCGATTTTTAAAGTTAGTTCTAAATATGGTACGCTAGACAAGCATCTGTCTTACAATTTATTCCATCGTCCTCTCCACCTGTGGTGATTTCGTGGTTCCCTGTTTGTTTGTTTGTTAATTGTGCTACATATATCCCTTGAATAGATGGATTAATTCCTTTGGTTTATGTTTTGTATTTCAAGACAGGACGCGTATTCTCCGGGTAGGTTCTTGGGTCATTAGATGACTAGCATCCTGTACAACTCACCGTTTAGTCCTCTGATGAATACGACAAGGGCTCGGTTTTCAGTAACACGTTACCTGTTTCCCTGGAAAAGTCCTGCCGCTTCATTTTGTTGATTATCAGCGATAATTGGTGATTCATTCTTGTGTTTGATCTTCATTCTTGTGCTATTCTACGCTTAAGTGTTTTTGAGATAAGGATCCCAGTTCGTTTTGAAAGTCTTTAGGTCACCTTTTACTTTTTGCCTAATATGCCGTAAGATGGCTCTATAGAGTGTCTTCGTTCTTATTACTTCATTGTCCTGTAAAACATATTTGACATTGTAAATCCAGGATATAAATTGGATCGGGTCTCTGTCGAATGTCGAGAAATTCTTCTTTGATTTAGCGTTTGAATTAGCATTTTCGATGTGAAGACTAATTCTGATTTCTAATTGATTTATCCTATTGCTCATAATTTTAGCTTATTCAATTAGCGGGTTTATAGCTCCTGTAAGGTGTGATTGCTTCTTGTATCTGTTAAACGTCGAGGTTCACTAATCGAGGTCCACTTGTCGAGATTTACAATAATCTTTTTCTATTGAGAATGCTATATTAATTGCTATTGCTATTGCCGTTTTACTCATTACATTTTTTTCAACTTGGTTAAAATTGCTGGTAGTTATAATATATTATTATTATAAAAAATAATTTAATATAAACTTAAGTTCCTTCCCTGACTGAGGATAATTATCAAAAATTTTAGTAGAGTATATCTCCGTTTTTACATTGCCTTTCCCAACTTTTTTAAAGAAAATTTCTTGTTCGTAAGACAGTGTACGCCCAATTAAAATGATGAGTAAATCAATATCTTGTCCTATTATTTACAAATTTACAGATTTTAAAGAAGATGCACTTAATTATTTTCTAATTAAAATGTCATTAGTGTTAATGGGAATATAATTATAGTAAGATTTAAGTTTTTCCCTTCATTATTTTTTTAATTTTAGGAAACGGTGATCAGTATTATTGAATAGATAAAGATTTAAGGCATGAAGAAAATGATAAAATATAATATAATAGTTAATAAAAATTGACAAATATTTATAATCATTGATTTATCGATAGTTCATCAACTATATATGGCACGTTTTTGATCGGAGGTACCGGTTGACCTGAAGTGATGCTGTGACCGCGCGCTCTAAGCCCTCTATCTCGAAAACGGTTCACCGTATGAAAAAAATTTGTAGAGAATTTTGTATTCAACAATATTGATAATAAATACAAATAGCAAAAAACCCATAGGAAATGAGATATTTACAAAAAAAGCGCAAAAAACCGATTTTTGTGACCTTTGACCTTGAAATTTAATAGTTGCGTACACCCTACCATATGTAGGTTTTGAGACAACTTTTAGGGTGTCAATATACAAGTATTTACAGACTTACAGCTGGGTATCTGAATTCCGAGATTCTTACCTAATTTAAGCTTAAATGACTGGACTACACAGCCAATTTCAAATCAAGCGGGTTTAATGTGTGTACTCAAATAGCTATCGTCGTGTACTTCTTTTAAATGAACAATTTGTATGTGAATTAACTTGTCTTAAGATATATAAAAAATATATAGCTTTTCCGCGAACAAGCGGAAGATATCAAAAACACTTGTTTGAGTTGAATAACTGAGCTCTTTATTTAAATTTACTCTTATTCATAAATTTTTCATAGTTGCCTAAAGCTATTTCACAATAATAATTAATTCTTACAATAAAGAGAGTGTCAGTTACAATATTAGCTTATTCAGTAATTGGTTTTATATTTACTATTGTTTACATTGTTTGTGGGTGGTCTGAGCTGAGCGAAAAAGCATATCAGTTACTTAAATAAGCAAAGATGCTTATTAAGAGGCTGTATAATTGCTAAGTGCAAAAATACAGTTTTGTTCATAATTAGCGTAAAGCTACTGTGTGGAGGCTCCCGTTAGCTTATTTATATTCTCCAAATTGCCTTTCCTTCATTCGCATCTCCAAATATATTTTCAGTATGTACATATTCAAGCAAACTCGCGCTATATTACAACGACAACAAATTCATTAGCAAGGAACGTGTGTCTGCTACAAAGCAAAGTGCGTTCGTTCATAACTCTGCGCCGCGCTATTTTTACTGTGCGCCTGGTCAAGCACATTTGGTATTCATATGGAATCCGTACGCAAATGCGCGAAAATGTTTGAATGGAAAAATTGAAGGAATCAATTTTGCAATGCCACTGAAAATCCCACCATCCCCTTCGCATTTGCATGTTGTCTACAAGCTGCTTTCTCATAACGATGCTAAAAACCAGAAATTGAAGAATTTGTCTAATTTTCCCTTCAGAAAGGAGAATAATATGCTAATATGTCATGTTATTAGCGAGTTTAAATAATATTTAAATTTATTTAATAATATGTACTATATAACGCATTAAATTATAGAATTTATATAAAATTTCCATTCATATGAAATCTTTGACTACTTCTATATACTCCAAGCACACTCCATATAGTACTTTTATGTGTCTACTTATTATCATTATTTCATAGTTTGTCGATTTAGTCCATTTTATCTAAAAACGACGCTATGAAAATGCAGCCAAATCGGTAATCGCAGTATTTCAAAAGAGCATAAGTAAATTTTCACAACGTGACAACAAAGCCGATTGACATTGTCGCAATATTGTCAATTGAAACAAGTTTTATCAACTCCGCAATGATTCGTAGAATTTGGTGTCAATATGTATGCCAGCTCATATGTATGTATGTATATATTTGTCGACAAAGTCGTCATTTAATTTTTTTAAGGACACAATGTCCGTGCGAACTTGCCGTTATTTCGTTGGCTTGCACCCATACACAGAGGCGCTTCAACTGAAGACCCATAGTAATTATTATGTTGCTTAATTTGTATTGAAAAATATTGATGTATTAATGACTTATTTTCGTAATATAATATAATAATAATATACGTAAAAATATAAATACACATAAATCCATATTTATAATCGTTTTTAAAATAAATTCGATTAATATAAAAATATCTGATATAATTATGGGGCAGTGCGCCGCTGACCCCTCTTTTCTTGCGATCGTTAAACTTGCTTCTAGCAGAAAGCAAAAAGTCAGCGTACGTGTATTTATGAATGTATGTGAGATTGTTACATTTGTGTGAATACGTATTAATAAGAGAACATTCAATAAAGCTAACACTATAAACATATTTCCTTGAAATATTTTAATTATCTCAGGAAGTCAAATATGCTATTAAAGTAATTGAATTGAGATATGCTAAGATTCCAATTAACAAAATAAAAAATTAAATTTAAGTTTCATGAGTTTTAGAATTCGAACGTATATGCTCGTATTCGGATTGAGCTTAACTCCTTCATGCTCACGACTTAAGCCACCACAAAAGGGGAAATCCGGCCGCTTTTTTTGAAAAAATTGCATTTTAAATGTTTATTTTATGATGAATTCTGGAGTTTTTGCCAGTAATCCTCCTTTTTAACTAAAAAGGCTTTTCTTAATTATAAATTTTGCCACATCATTGAAATTAAAAACAGAAATTTAAATAGGTATGCTCATCGATTTTTCAATCGTTGTGTCTATTTATAGCATTTTCTCCATTTCACACATTGCGTGGTGTATTTCTCTTTTTCGAAGTTATATATTTTGATGTTCTCTCATCTGAACTACAAATTAGTACTCAAAAATATTTCATTTTACATTTGCGCCTTCTCTATTGATTTACATTCCCTGACCTAACCTACAAGAAGCTGCTGACCACTTTGAATGAATATTCTAACCCACACACAATTTTCTTATTATACTATAACACATACGCGTTACTATTGTTATTGGGCCTTCTTATTAATGATTTTAAATGAATTATGATTTTCCTTTTGTCAAAATTCTTTTAAACTATGAGTTCAATGTGTTAAATCATAATATGTTGACAGTGTTGTTGCTAGAGATGCATTCTTAGGAACAGTTATTACTAATTTATTATCAGCTACTCCATATCTAGGAATTGACTTAGTACAGTGAGTATGAGGAGGATTTGCAGTAGACAACTCTTCACTTCATCTTACCATTTATTGTACTAGCAATAACATTAATTCATCTTCTATTTCTTCATCAAACTGGTTCAAATAACCCCATTGGCTTAAACTCTAATATTGACAAAATTCCCTCCCACCCCAACTTTGTATGCAAGGACATTGTGGGCTTCGTAGTTATAGTAACAGCCTTACTCCTTTTAACATTAATAAATCCATACTTATTAGGAGACCCAGACAACTTCATTCCAGCTAATCCTTTAGTTACCCCAGTTCAATATCAATCAGAATGATATTTCCTTTTCACCTACGCCATCCTTCGGTCAATCCCTAATAAATTATCAGGAGTCATTGCCCTAGTACTATCAATTGCTATTTTAGCTATTCTTCCATTCTACCACTTAAGAAAATTCCGAGGAATTCAATTTTACCCAATCAATAAAATTTTATTTTAAACTATAGTGGTTATAGTAGATTTATTAACATGAATTGGAGCACGATCAGTAGAAGAATCTTATGTTCTAGTAGGACAAATTCTAACTATCATTTATTTCTTATATTATATAATATTATTAACCCTTTAATTAATAAATGATGAGACAAGCATGTGTTTTGAAAACACAAGATATAAATCAACCTTTCTATTGATTTTACTAAATAGCGTTAACCATATATAATAAATCAATAATAGTTTAAACTTAATTACAAATAACAAAAAATTTAATGAAAATGGTAAAAAACTCTTTCAAGCTAAATATATCAGTTTATCATAACGAAAACAAGGCAAAGTTCCTCGAGCTCAAATAAACATAAATGAAATAAAAGTTAACTTTAAATAAAATATAATATTAAACAAGTCACACCCCAAAAAAATAACACAAAATAATATACTTATAAATAAAATTCTAGTATATTCAGCTATAAAAATTAAAGCAAACCCCTCTCTTCTATATTCAACATTAAACTCAGAAACCAACTCCGATAATTAGAATTAGGTGATCAACCAGCAATCATAACAGTATAAACCCCTAATCTAGCACAAAAAAATAACAACCCTAAATTAAAAGACAAAAATAAAGAAAAAATGGGAGAAATATAATAAGAAATATAGTTTGATAAAAGAGGATAAGTCTGTTCCTTACCCTTACGAATTTGAATATGACCCAAAACCCTACGTTCCAAAAGAGTTAAAAAAGCCACTCTCACCAAAACACATTTTACTAAAATTAAACTCCCAATAACTGATAAAATAAACTCCATAAAAAACAAGTATTATTTGTAATTATAAATTACATAAATAAATTCTAAATTTATTGCACTAATCTGCCAAAATAGTAATTAATCACATTCTATAAATAAAATATTATTATTTTAATACCTGGTCCTTTCGTACTAAGATATTATAAACAAGTAAGGAAGGGCTAAGTTCGGATGTAACCGAACATTTTATACTCTCGCAAAGTCAAATGGTACACTCGTTTGAGATTTCTTGGTGGATTGACTGATATTTTCATTATAAGGTTAACTATAGGCACTGGGGTCCACATATTTAGTACTTAGGGGCTTGAACAGTTTTGGTTCGATTTAGATAATTTTTGGTCACAAGGTGGCATACTTTAAACGTATTATTCACGCAAAGTTTTACCCCGATATAATCATTGTTGCTTGATTTGCATAGTGGAAAGTGAAAGAATCAGACGGAATTGAAAATGGTGTGATATGGGAAATAGGCGTGGTCGTAGTCCGATTTCGCCCATTTTCACACTATAACATAGAAATATGAAGAGAACGTTATGTACCGAATTTTGTTGAAATTGGTTGAGCAGATTTCAAGATATGGGGTTTTCACCTAAAAGTGGGCTGTGCCACACCCACTGTCTAACTTTGAATGCGGTTCCTATAAAGTCATCTCATATCATCCCAGAGATAAAATTTAATGTCTCTGGCGTGTTTAGTGCTTGATTTATCGCGCTTTTAGTAGTTTTTAACAGTACCGTTATATGGGGAGTGGGCGGAGTTGCCACCCGATTTCAACTATTTTCACACCGTCAATAGAAGTGCTAAAAGCATTTGCTTCTAGTGAATTTGGTTATTATAGCATTGGCGGTTTAGGAGATATGCACATTAAACCTATTAAAGGCGGGACCACGCCCACTTTTAAAAAAAAAGTTTTAGCTGCAGATGCCCCTCCGTAATGTGATCCTGTGTACCAAATAACAGTCTTGTATCTTATTGCGGAGCTTAGTTATGGCAAGTTATTTGTTTTTGATTAATGGCGTTTTGTGGGCGTGGCAGTGGTCCGATTACGCCCATCTGCAATACCAACCGTCTCACGGTACCAAGAAACATGTCTACCAAGTTTCATAAAGATATCTCAATTTTTACTCAAGTTAGAGCTTGCATGGACGGACGGACGGACGGACGGACGGACGGACGGACGGACGGACAGACAGTCACCCGGATTTCAACTCGTCTCTTCATCCTGATCATTTATATATATATAACCCTATATCTAACTCGATTAGTTTTAGGTGATACAAACAACCGTTAGGTGAACAAAACTATTATACTCTGTAGCAACAGGTTGCGAGAGTATAATTAATAAATAAATATTGTTCAATTTATATTGATTTGCACAAAAATATTTTCAATGTAAATGAAACGCTTTAGTAAATAAGCTTTAAACTGTCATTCTAGATACACTTTCCGGTACATCTACTATGTTACGACTTATCTTACCATAATAGCAAGAGCGACGGGCGATGTGTGCATATTCAAGAGCTAAAATCAAATTAACAATCTTTGAAATATTACTGTCAAATCCACCTTTACTAAAATATTTCAAAATTAGATCCGTCTAAATAAATTTATTGTAACCCATCTCTACTTAAACATAAGCTGCACCTTGATCTGATATACATTCTTATAAAAATTATAGAAAATTATTGTTCTAATAAAATATTCTGATAACGACGGTATATAAGCCGAAAAACAAATTCAAGTGAGGTTCATCGTGGATTATCAATTAGAGGACAGGTTCCTCTGAATAGACTAAAATACCGCCAAATTTTTTAAATTTCAAGAACATAAATACTACTACCTTAGTGTTTACAATTACATTTTACATAATAGGGTATCTAATCCTAGTTTATAATTAAAATTTACAAGCTTCAAAATATTAACCACAAAAAATTCTTAAATTTAAAGTTTCACCTAATAAACTCAATATTATTTTAAAACAATACATTTTATCTCACACCGAACCAATTTTATTTGCATTATTTGTATAACCGCGGCTGCTGGCACAAATTTAACCAATGCTTTATGACATTACTATCACCAAGTTTCCTTGATTAATAAGTCTATTTACTGAGATTATAATTAAAATTCAATTACTATTAAAATAAATAAAAATACACGCAAACACTTACATATAAAATAAATCAATAATAAAATTTAAAGCCAAAATAAAACTTTAATATTGATAAATAAAAAATTATCAATTAATAATTCATAAATTATTCATTGAAAAAAATTAAAGAAAACTAGCCTATTACAAAAAACTTAAGTTCCCCAATTTAATAATAAACTATTTAATAAAATTATAATTAAATCTTAATAATTAATAAAACATAAATAATAAAAAAAAATATAAATAATAATTGAAATAATTATTAAATAAGATAATAAAAAAAAATCAAATTAATTAATAGGTATTTAATTAATATAACAGTTTATATAGTTTTTTTTTTATAATAATAAATTTATTAAATTTGTTTATTTATCTTTAATAAATTTTAAATTTTTATTTATATTATATTAAAGATAAATAGACGATATATCAAGTTAAGATTAATAGATATATATATACATATAAATATTTAAGTAATTAATAGATATCTATAATCATATAAAACAAAGCCTTAAGATTCATAGATGTATAACAATAATATCAATTTATTAGTATATAATAAAATCTAACATTATAAACATTTTTATAGATTAATGATAAAAATATTATTATATTATACTATTTATATGAAGTTAGTCTTTTAACTCGCAGAAATGTCTATATTGGAATTTTAAATTATCTAGTTAACTTTTTAATTTTATTTTTTAGACTACTTTTTTTATTTATGTAAACCATAAAAATTTTAAATAAATCAAGTGATGTACACATTTTAATATTAAGTATTAAAAAAAAAACTAGATGAAATTAGCCTATTTCAAATGAAATAACTGTATACCCACTGAACTGAACTGAATACCCACCTCTATCATCTATTATTGCTCATAGAGGAGCATCTGTTGATTTAGCTATCTTTTCACTCCATTTAGCAGGTATCTTTTCAATCTTAGGAGCTGTAAATTTTATTACGACAGTAATTAATATGCGATTAACAGGAATTACATTTGATCGAATACCTTTATTTGTTTGAGCAGTAGTACTAATAGCCCTACTACTTCTATTATCACTTCCTGTCTTAGCAGGAGCCATCACAATACTTTTAACAGACCGAAATCTAAATACTTCCTTTTTCGATCCAGCAGGTGGAGGAGACCCCATTCTTTACCAACATTTATTTTGATTTTTCGGACACCCAGAAGGGTATATTTTAATTCTCCCTGGATTTGGTATAATTTCACACATTATTAGTCAAGAATCAGGTAAAAAGGAAACCTTTGGATCTCTAGGAAAAATCTATGCTATAATATCAATTGGACTTCTAGGTTTTATTGTATGAGCCCACCATATATTTACAGTAGGAATAGATGTCGAGCTTATTTCACTTCAGCTACAATAATTATTGCGGTACCTACAGGCATTAAAATTTTCAGTTGATTAGCTAATCTCCACGGTACACAATTAAACTATTCCCCAGCTATACTATGAGCCCTAGGGTTTGTATTCTTATTTACAGCAGGAGGATGAACAGGAGTTGTGCTTGCCAATTCTTCTGTAGATATTATTTTACATGATACATATTATGTAGTAGCCCATTTTCACTATGTATTATCTATACGAGCAGTATTCGCAATTATGGCTGGATTTGTACACTGATACCCCCTATTTACGGGTCTAACCCTAAACCCTAATTGATTAAAAAGTCAATTTATCATTATATTTATCGGTGTAAATTTAACATTCTTCCCTCAACATTTCTTAGGATTAGCAGGAATAGCTCGTCGGTACTCAGATTACCCAGACGCTTATATAACATGAAACGTGGTATCCACAATTGGTTCAAATCTCTCTTTACTAGGAATCTTATTTTTCTTATTTATTATTTGAGAAAGATTAGTAACACAACGACAAGTAATTTACCCTATACAACTTAGTTCATCAATTGAATGACTTCAAAATACTCCTCCGACCGAACATAGTTACTCAGAATTACCTCTTTTAACTAACTATCTAATATGGCAGATTAGTGCAATGGATTTAAGCTCCATATATAAAGTATTTTACTTTTATTAGAAACAAATGACAACATGAGCTGCCCTTGGCCTTCAAGATAGAGCCTCCCCTCTTATAGAACAACTTACCTCCACGATCACGCACTAATAATTCTAGTTATAATCACAACATTAGTTGGCTACTTAATGTGGCTAAGTTCGGATGTAACCGAACATTTTATACTCTCGCAAAGTCAAATAGTATACTCGTTTGAGATTTCTTTGTGGATTGACTGATATTTTCGGTAGAAGGTCTACTATAGGCACTGGGGTCCACATATTTAGTACTTAGGGGCTTAAACAGTTTTGGTTCGATTTAGACAATTTTTGGCCACAAGGTGGCATACTTTAATCGCATTATTCACGCAAAGTTTTATCCCGATACAGTCATTGTTGCCTGATTGGCATAGTGGAAAGTGAAAGAATCAGATGGAATTTAAAATGGTGTTATATGGGAAGTAGGCGTGGTTGCAGTCCGATTTCGCCCATTTTCGCACTATGACATAGAAACATGAAAAGAACGTTAGGTACCGAATTTTGTTGAAATTGGTTAAGCAGATATCAAGATATGGGTTTTCACCTAAAAGTAGGCGGTGCCTTGCCCACTCTCTAATTTTGAACGCGGTTCCTATTAAGTCATCTCATATCACCATAGAGATAAAATTTAATGTCTCTGGCGTGTTTAGTGCTTGATTTATCGCGCTTTTAGTAGTTTTTAACAGTACCGTTATATGGGGAATGGGCGGAGTTGCCACCCGATTTCAACTATTTTCATACCGTCAATAGAAGTGCTAAAAACATTTGCTTCCAGTGAATTTTGTTATTATAGCATTAGCGGTTTAGGAGATATGCACATTAAACCTATTAGAGGCGGGACCACGCCCACTTAAAATAAAAATTTAACTGCAGATGCCCCTCCGTAATGTGATCCTGTGTACCAAATAACAGCCTTGTATCTTATTGCGGAGCTTAGTTATGGCAATTTATTTGTTTTTGTTTAATGGCGTTTTGTGGGCGTGGCAGTGGTCCGATTACGCCCACTTGCAATACCAACCGTCTCACGGTACCAAGAAACATGTCTACCAAGTTTCATAAAGATATGTCAATTTTTACTCAAGTTAGAGTTGCATGGACGGACGGACAGACGGACGGACGGACAGACGGACGGACGGACAGACGGACGGACGGACAGACGGACGGACGGACAGACGGACGGACGGACAGACGGACGGACGGACAGACAGTCACCCGGATTTCAACTCGTCTCTTCATCCTGATCATTTATATATATATAACCCTATAGCTAACTCGATTAGTTTTAGGTGATACAAACAACCGTTAGGTGAACAAAACTATTATACTCTGTAGCAACAGGTTGCGAGAGTATAATAACATTAGTATATCAAACTAAAATTATTAAATTACTTAATATTTTTTATTCCCACAAATAGCCCTTTCGGTTGATTAAGCTTATTTATTATCTTTTTAATTACCTTTATTTTATTTAGTATAATAAACTATTACTCCGTAATCCCCCAAACACCTAAATCACAAATTTCAAGTAAGTACTCAACAACTTCTTTAAATTGTAAATGATAACTAATATATTTTCTGTATTCGACCCATCCTCAAGCATCTTCAAACTCTCTATAAATTGAATAAGAACATTTCTAGGATTGTTATTAATTCCTTCCGCCTATTGATTAATACCTTCACGATGATATATCTTCTGAAATTCAATTCTACTAACCCTACATAAAGAGTTCAAAACTTTTAGGACCCTCAGGACACTCAGGTTCAACTTTCATTTTTGTCTCTCTATTTTCACTAATTTTATTTAATAATTTTATAGGATTATTCCCCTATATTTTCACTAGAACAAGCCATCTTACACTAACCCTTACACTAGCCTTACCTCTATGATTATCTTTTATGTTATATGGATGAATTAATCACACCCAACATATATTTGCACACTTAGTACCCCAAGGAACTCCAGCAGTACTTATACCATTTATAGTTTGCATTGAAACTATTAGTAATATCATCCGTCCTGGAACCCTAGCCGTTCGATTAGCAGCCAATATAATTGCAGGACACCTACTCCTCACACTATTAGGTAACACTGGGCCTACTTAATCGTATCATTTTTATTTATAGGTCAAATTGCTCTTCTAGTTCTAGAATCAGTCGTTGCTATTATTCAATTATATGTATTTGCAGTGTTAAGAACACTATACTCTAGTGAAGTAAATTAATGTCAACACACTCAAACCACCCATTCCATTTAGTAGATTACAGCCCCTGGCCTCTGACAGGAGCAATCGGAGCTATAACATCCGTATCAGGATTAGTAAAATGATTCCACCAATATGACATTTCATTATTAGTATTAGGTAATTTAATCACCATTTTAACGGTCTACCAATGATGACGAGACGTTTCTCGAGAAGGGACCTTCCAAGGCCTACATACCTTACACGTAACCTTAGGACTTCGGTGAGGAATAATCCTATTCATTTTATCAGAAGTATTATTCTTTGTATCTTTCTTCTGAGCTTTTTTCCATAGAAGATTATCCCCAGCTATTGAACTAGGCGCTATATGGCCCCTGTCCGGAATCCAACCATTAAATGCATTCCAAATTCCTTTACTAAATACAGCAATTCTTTTATCTTCGGGAGTCACAGTAACTTGAGCTCAGCACAGTTTAATAGAAGGTAAACATTCACAAGCTACACAAGGACTATTTTTTACAGTCTTCATGTATTAATCGGAACTTCATTCCTACTTGTATTTTTAATCCGCCACTTAAATAATCATTTTTCAAAAACTCATCATTTTGGGTTCGAAGCAGCTGCATTATACTGACATTTTGTTGATTTTGTTTGACTATTCCTATATGTCTCAATTTACTGATGAGGAGGTTAATTTATAATTATCTGTATAGTATATAAGTATATTTGACTTCCAATCCTAAGGTCTACTAATTAGTAGTACAGATAATCTTTTCAATTGCTATTATAGCATCCATTTTAGTTATTATTGCAAGAGTAGTAGTAGTTAGCATCTATTTTATCAAAAAAAGCTCTTACAGATCGTGAAAAATGTTCTCCATTTGAATGTGGATTCGATCCTAAATCATCCTCTCGACTACCTTTTTCACTTCGGTTCTTTTTAATCACTATCATTTTCTTAATTACCCAATAATTAAATAAACATCAGTAGTCACTAAAGTTGAAAAATGAACTTAGGCAGAAACTGGAGTAGGAGCCGCTATAGCAGCTGGCAATCAAGATGAAAAAGGCATTTGAGCTCTCTTAGTTATAGCTGCTAATATAATTAATCCTCCAATAATTCCCATCTCCATTCTATATTTTATAATTTCTAAATAAAAAATAAAATTTCATCTACCATAATTTAATATTCAAGCAATTGCTAATAAAAAGGCTACATCTCCAATTCGATTAGATAGCGCCGTTAATATACCAGCATTATATGATTTAACATTTTGAAAATAAATTACTAAACAATAAGAAACCAATCCCAACCCATCTTATCCTAATAAAATTCTAACTATATTAGGACTAATAATTAACAACATTATCGATAATACAAATATAAGTACTAACATAATAAACCGATTAATATTTATATCGCCTCTCATATACTCCTTTCTATAATAAATTACTAACAATTAATAAAACAAAAGATATAAACAATAATCTCATTCAATCAAATAAAAAAGTCATCACAATTCTTACAGAATTTAAGCTAACAACTTCTCAATTCTAAAAACACAGAATAATCATTTATTAAAAAAAAGTCATAATAAAAAAAAATTAATTCTAATTATAATTGAAATTGAAAATCTAATTCTACAAATTGATGATCTAAAATGATTAACTCATATCATTGACACAACAAATCAATATTTTAAATAAACTATTTAAATTTAAAGCCAAAATAAACAAATATCTCTTTTTAAAATCAACAAATTTAAAGGAAACCAATGAAGAATTAATAAAAAATATTCACGAATCTTACCCTCTCTAAATGAATAAATACCTGAAAATCCCCTACCATGTTGACTATAAGCATACAAATACAGAGTATAAGCAGCTCTAAAAAAGGACAACAAAGATAAAGAAATTATAGTAATTCAAGATCAACTAATAGTTCTATTTAATAAAGAAATTTCACTTAATAAATTCAAAGAAGGTGGAGCAGCTATATTACAAGCTCTTAACAAAAAACCATCACAGAGTCATTGAAGGCATAAAATTCAATAACTCCTTATTAATTAATAAACTACGACTCCCTAACCGCTTATAAGTAATATTCGCCAAACAAAACAATCCTGACGAACACAACCCATGAGCAATTATTAAAGTATAAGAACCGCAAAGCCCTCAATAAGTCAAAGTTATCAAACCACCTAGAACAATCCCTATGTGAGCAACAGAAAAATAAGCAATTAAAGCCTTTAAATCAGTTTGACGTAAACAAACTAATCTAATTAAAACTCCCCCAACTAATCTAATTCTTATCCATAAATAATTATACTTGATTCCTCTCGCCTGTAAAAAAGAAAAAACTCGTAACAATCCATAGCCCCCTAATTTTAACATAATTCCCACAAGTAGTATATTAACCACAAGTGAACCAAAAACATTGGTATTTTAACTAAAAAAGCTAAAATTAAAGACAGATAAGGTAAATCATAATTAAATATATAATTACTTAATAAATAAAAATCCATTGTATTTAAACTATTATATAAATAAAAAATACCAACTAATATAGGTAAAGAAACTAACAAAGTATAAAACAATAAGTATACTCCCGCCTGAAGACGCTCAGGTTGATACCCTCACCCTAAAATTAAAAATAAAGTATTAATTAATCTTCTTTCAAGAAATAAATAAAATATAAACATATTCATTCTTCTAAAAGTCAAAACCAAAAAAATTAACAAAATTAAAACATTAAATAAAAACAAATTTTTATAACTATTATACTTATAAACAGACTCACTAGCTGTAAGTATAAGAGTACAACTTCAAAATATTAACAAAATCAATCCATAAGAAATAATATCAAATCCTAAAAAATTAGAAATATTCACAAAATAATTTGTACAATAATTTAAAACAATAAAAATAAAAGTTACAATAAATAATAAATTTTGAACCATTCAAAATAAATCATTTATTAAACAAATAGGACTAATAAAAACTATTATAAAAATTAATTTTAACATTGCAAAACATTAAATGTAAAAGTTAAAAATATTATGCTAAAAAATCTTCTATAATCTATTAGATTCAAATAGATAAACAAAAGAAAAAATAAATTCAATACAATATACTCCAATCTCAAAAGCATTGATAACAAATGTTTACGATTAGAGATAAAAACAAAAACCCCTATCAAAAATAAAAAACAAGGTAACCCTCAATATAATCTTATTAACATTAGTTTTAATAGTTTAATAAAAACATTGGTCTTGTAAACCAAAAATAAGATCTAATCTTTTAAAACTTCAAGAGAAAAGAAATAACTTTATCATTAATCCCCAAAATTAATATTTAATTAAACTACCTCCTGAAATTATACAATTCTACTTATATTTTTCCACATTAATTTCAAGATTTATTTTTATTCAAATAAACCACCCATTAGCTATAGGTTTAATACTTTTAATTCAAACTCTACAAATTTGTTTATTAACAGGACTAATAGCAAAAAGATTCTGATTCTCCTATATTTTATTTTTAATTTTCCTAGGAGGAATATTAGTATTATTCAATTATGTAACTTCATTAGCTTCAAATGAAATATTTTCTTTATCCATAAAATTAACAACTCTTTGCATTGCAATTATAATAGTTCTCACATTTATTTCCCTATTTATAGATGAACTTTCATTACTTCCATTTATCCAAAACTTAGAAATAAATTCCTTCTTTAATATTAATTTATTTACACCTGAAAATTCATTAAACCTAAACAAATTATTTAGCTTCCCAACAAACCTAATAACAGTTTTGTTAATAAATTATTTATTAATTACACTAATTGCAACAACCTTTGAATTGAACAAACCTTTACGAACCCAACACCCCTTATATAAAATTGCAAATAATGTCCTAGTAGATCTTCCAGCCCCAATTAATATTTCAGCCTGATGAAACTTCAGGTCATTACTAGGGTTATGTTTAGTTATCGAAATTCTCACAGGGTTATTTCTAGCTATACATTACACTGCAGATATCAATTTAGCATTTAATAGTGTAAACCACATTTGCCGTGACGTAAATTATGGTTGATTACTACGAACTCTTCACGCTAACGGTGTCTCATTCTTTTTCATTTGTATTTACTTACATGTAGGACGTGGAATTTACTACGGATCATATTTATTCACTCCTACATTATTAGTAGGAGTCCTAATCTTATTCTTAGTTATAGCAACAGCTTTCATAGGATATGTGCTACCTTGGGGACAAATATCTTTCTGAGGAGCAACATTTATGTTAATGGTAACCATTATAATACCGAATACCTTACATTTTTAACATAAGCAAAAAAAAATTCAAAAATTCAAGTTGTAATAATTAAAGTTATAGAATATTGAAAAATATTTCGGAACCTAGCGATGTCTTAAAAAAAATTTAAACTTGTTAAAGAAAAGCAACACTTTTTTGAAAGCATCAGTCAAACCTGAAATGGTTACTTTCACGGGTTCCTTTTACAATAAAAAGCACATAGTAAATCCTTTGGACTTGGTAAGTAAATTTTACTTTGTAAGAATTTTTAATTAAAACTTTTATTATTATTAAAAAAAGACAATTAGATATAATAATAAGAGCGTGGGAAATAAATCAGGAATTTAAAAGATAAGCTATTTAAAATATATTAATGGGAATAGACATGTGTCGTAGGGCTACAAATCTTTTTTGGTAACTGCGCAAATATCGAAAAAGCGAAAAGTTTAAGCGAAGTTGTAACAGCGATAAAATACAAAGGGCCGAGTAATGATGCTATGTGTGGTCAGCTATTAGACTAACTTTATTTGCAAAATTCTTCATCTTAAATAATATTCTAAGCAATATTGCAATACCGTCTAATACATAATTTCCTCTAAGTACATAGTTTCGTTTTCTATAAGTGCATATATACATAAGTATGTAAGTTATATAAATTTAACAGTTCACAAAAGGAGAATAACCCAAGTACATACTTTACTCTATTGCTCCTTCGTATATAATGTAGTTATTAACAAAAGAGAAATATAAAAATGTGGGAACGCAGCATTGCAAGAGGCTGCTTACATATTAAGCTTAGTACATGTTAAATGGGACTAGCTAATGTGCACAAACAAATATTCATATAATTGCGTGGACGAAAACATAGCGGTAGCATAAGTGTACAAAGCAAGCGCAAGAAAGCAATAAATATGTGTTTGTAAGTATGTACACAATGCAAATACAATTATTAACTGCATTGAGGTGAATGACTTCTAATGCTTGCCCTTGAATATTAGGCAAATAAGTAGAGAACAAGATATAGCAAAAATATATAGAACATATGACCGTATAATGCAGTAGTTCTCAATCGGTGATCCAACATCCCGGCCCCGTTGAAAGGCATTTCAAACAGGTAGAAGGGCTAGCTTGTGAATTGGTCGCCGAATGATTCCCTTCGTTGTTCGAATGTGCACCACACGCACTTTAGAGTCCTTTCCTGGAATACAGTTTATAACTCTTTCAGTATGCTATTTTTGTGGTGGTAAGTTGTCTTTATGGATGATAACCAGTGAGTTGTTGTTGATGTTTGGTCGCTCCGTAAACCACTTTGATCGTACTTGAAGTTCCTTGATGTATTCATTTGACCACCTGTTCCAGAACATCTGTTTAATGCTTGTGACCTGATTCCATCGTTGTACTTGTACGTTGCTGATGTTAGCTGACAATCTTTGCTCTTGGAGTGCCCTAAGTGAACTACCAAAAATAAAATGTCCCGGAGTTAATACTTCATAATCATTTGGATCCGATGACATTGATGTTATTGGACGAGAATTGAATACAGCTTCTATCTAAACCAGGACTGTTGTTAGTTCCTCAGCTGTGAGTCTTGCATTTTTGATGGTGCGGTTGAGGTGACCCTTAGCCGATTTGACTGCTGCCTGCCAAATACCGCCAAAATGAGGTGCTCTTGGAAGAATAAAATTGAAATTTATAAATTCATTAGCACAATATTTTATAACAGCATCTTCGTTTTCGATTTTAAATAAAAATGATTTTAATTCAGCTAGTTTGTTTCACGCACCCACAAAATTTGTTGCGTTATCGCAAAAGATGTCAGAGAGTAGACCTCTTCTTCCAATCATGCGCTTCAATGAAGCTAAGAAAGCGTCCGTGGATATATCCGATACTAGTTCGATGTGAACCGCCCTTGTCGCTAGACAAACGAAGATCCCAATGTACGCTTTATAAGGTGTTTTACCTCAAATACGCAAATATACGTTGACTGGTCTAAAGAAATCAATACCGCACCGCGCAAAAGGACGAGATGGACTTAAACGCTCGACAGGTAACTGTCCCATTACTTGGTTCATTAGCTTTGGCTTGTAGCATATACAATGTGTGCACGACCTGACGATGCGTCTTGCTAAATCGCGCGCATTGCCTATCCAAATCTGAAGTCTTAACAGTGCTACGAGTACCTTTGGACCTGCATGGTAGTGTTTCCGATGTAGATGACGAACGTAATGCACAACAAATTCGCATTTGTTTGACAACAGCATTGGGTGTTTCCTTTCTTCAGGAATATCTGCTGATTCCAATCGACCTCCAACTTTGAGTATTTGAAATCCTTCGATATACTCGAGAAAAGGATTAAAATAAAGTAAAGGACCATTTATCGTAATCTCTTTCTGTAAAAGATGAATTTCATTAGCGAAATGTATGTGTTGAATATTCCAAATTTTGCAAAGAAAGGCGTGATGTGACTCTTGTGGTGAAAGTGTTAATAAGTCATTAAGATTAGCACCATGTCGAAATTTGTTGATGAAGCGGAACATCCAAGCTATTAGTTACTCCGCTGATTCACAATTTCCAAAATGTAATTGGTGCTAACAATTGTATTGATTGCTGATTTGCGTTTCTCCCTATCGACAACTTCCATGTCGATATCATCGCAGCTGTTCTTTGTCCATTTATCTGAGTTTTCGTATAGAAACTTTGGTCCGGTGTACCATATTGAATTAACAAGTTCCTTTACAGTACCTCCGCTAGAGGCAGCATCCGCCGGGTTACAATGCGTTGGAACATGTCTCCAATGGGCGCCTTTGGTTAAATCTTGAATTTCCGAAATTCGATTACCAACAAAAGTCGAAAGTGTTGCAGAATGCATCTTAAGCCAATGTTATACTATTTGTGAGTCTGTCCAAAGAAAAATGTTAAAATATTTGTTAGAAATTGTTGGTTTAATTTTTGCTAAAACACGAGCAAGAAGAAGAGAGCCGCAAAGTTCTAATAAAATTTTTGATGTTATAATAACAGGAAGTAAAAGTCCAAGTGGGTCGTAAAGTGATGATGCAACAGAAAGGATGGAA
The DNA here is from genome assembly GCF_042242935.1 of Bactrocera oleae. Taxonomy (NCBI): domain Eukaryota; kingdom Metazoa; phylum Arthropoda; class Insecta; order Diptera; family Tephritidae; genus Bactrocera; species Bactrocera oleae. Next base: position 46,732,539 of record NC_091537.1, on the reverse strand, counting down.
CGTTTTGTAAGTCGATCAGTCAGTGCTAGTTTGGCTTCAAATGAAAAAATGAAACAATCAAGATTTTGGTTCCATTTTATTCCAAGTGTACTAGTGATGGATGTATCTACGTTTACATCCTTTATAGAGTCGTCTTCCCTGAATTCTAACAGTTGTATTACCTCTTGCTTTATCTGTGCAAGTTCAGTTAGAGTATCAGCACCACAGAGTAGGTCGTCTACGTAGAATGATGACTTCACGATTTTTGCGCCAATTGTAAATTGTTCTGAATGCTGCTCAGCTAGATAGAACAAACTCCGTATAGACAGATATGGTGCAGCAGCCATTCCATATGTTTCAGTATTTAGTTGATACGTGCGAATATCTTCAGTCGGTGAGCTCCTCCACAGAATATACTGGAACTTCCGATCATCTTCGTGCATTAATACTTGGCGATACGTCTTGACTATGTCGGCAGTGAGTGCAAACCTGTGGAATCGAAAACGAAGAAGAAGAAGAAAAAATTCGCATTGAATTGTAGGGCCAACCATCTGAATATCGTTTAATGATTTTTGGGATGTAGTTTGACAGGAAGCTTCAAATACAACTCGAAGCTTTGTTGTTGTACTTGTTGGTTTTATCACACAATGATGTGGTGTATAATATTGCGGTTCGCTGAGATTTGGAGTTTTTACAACGCTCATATGACCCAAACTCTCGTAGTCGCTCAAAAATCCGTGTATTGTGCTTTCAATTGTGGTGATTTGGCTAATCGACGTTCTTGTGCATTAAATCGTCTCAATGCCATAGTATATGACTCGCCCAAACATGTCGGATCATCCTTGAAAGGTAATTTGACAACTATTCTGCCGCAAGATCTTTTTGACACAGTTGAATTGTATATGTGATCGCAACTCTGTTATTCACGAGTCCAAGCCTCTGGTATGGTAGTGATTTCTCCCAATTTCCACAACTTTTCGAATTTGGCATCTAAAGATTCATTAGCTAAAACTAAACAAGATGGTTTAGATATATTGTTACTGCCCGTCTTGTAGCGTCCCGAAAAATCCAGCCTAGGAATGTTTTTTGCAAATGGATAAATTAGATCCAAGATTGATTTGGCCTACAGATAGAAGACTGAAGAACGTTTCTATACCCAGCAACATGTCGATTTTCTTTGGTATATAAAATTCATCATCGGCGAGCGCTATATTGTGTGGAATATTCCATGTTGAAATATTGATTTCAGGATCTGCTTGATAAGCAATGCGATGTAATGCAAAAAGTCAATGGCAATGGCAATAGAAGTCAATGGAAGTTCGAAACCAGTGACTTGCGACTTGATATTAGTTGAGGTTTTGAATTTAATATTTGTCGACGATGAACCGATACTTTGTATTTGTATGTTTTGCTCATTTCTTGGCAGAAGAAACTTTTGCGAAAAATCATCTATGATAAAATTTACCTGTGAACAGGAATCTAGCAGTGCTGTACCCAATCTGTAGCTCCCCGATGCATCACGAACGAACATTTTTGCTGTTGCAAGAATGTGTATTCGCGACTGCCTCTTGTGTTGTAAATACCTGAGTAGGTGTTTGTTGGACTGAAGTAGAACCGCGGTGGAGTAAACTGTGGTGTTGTCGTGCACAAACCTTACACCTGTGTGATGATGGACAATTGGCTACTCTATGTCCCTTTGATAGGCAATTGATGCAAAGTCCAAGTAAAGCGTTCGCAATTTAAAACATTATGGTCCAGTAACAGGAACAGAAATTACACGATATGTTGGAGCAGGAAAATGTATAGCCTCGTGGTTGATTCCTTGATTTCGAAGAGGAGTATTTGTAAGAACCTTGAGTTGACAAGGTACTAACATACGTGTTGTCCAGTGATTTCAGGTATTGGCAGTGTCTTTCCAAAACTGCGATGCAATTCTCCCATGACGTCAGCGTTCTGAAATCTAGCGACTCCTTCTACGTTTTGTTGGTCTGTTCATCAGACTTCTGAAAAATTAAATGAATAAGCATAGCTTGCGATTATTGGCTGTCGGTACCTAGTGATGTCAAGGAACCATAAATAGCTGAAGCTTTATCAATTAAACTTCTTAGCTGAATGCCATTTGGATTCATTACTGCTGGTAAATCAAATAACAAATTTATTCCTTCCAAAAAAATTAGTGTTTTGTTGTCATACTGTACCTTCAATCGTTCTAACGCCTTCAGGTAGTTTTTATTTGTCACTTGAAACGCATTTACAGTTTCTAAGACTTGACCTTGGAGACAATTTCGTAAATGGTTGAATTTTTTAATATTAGTTAAATTGAATTCACGATCAATTATTTGCTTGAACGAGGTGATAATATTTTGATAATTCGAATACCTGCCATCAAACGTAGGAAGCTTAAGTGTGTCTGAAAGTGAAACGTTGTTATCTTCTGCCATTTGCGATTGGTCAGCACGTCTACTATCATCAGCATCCAATCTTTCGATGTCAGTTTGAATTGAGATAATCTGCTTAAAATAGGACTCCAGGATGCCCAAACAGCATTTGTATTCCGCAGCTGAAAGAGCCTTTCCACCTGGTCACAAGCTGGCATCGACGATGTTATAATAATATTTTTCTTGGTGCTAGCGCGTTGTTGTCTTAGCTCATCCAAAGACATTGCAGAACAGGATCTTGTATGTGCTTTATAAAGGCTTCAAAATAATATTAAATAACAATACTTCTACTTCTAGTGAGTAGTTAAGCAATAAGAGATTAGTTAATTTTACCGCAAAAAATGTATCAAACCAAGTTATACTTGTACTTATGTATGGGTATGCAACGATCATTCAGATATGAGCTGCAGGCAGTGATAACGACGAGACTTAGCGGCGGTAAACTGGTGTGCTGTGCTTTGTGCGAGCAATGCTGGTGACTCCAATGGTAAAGATGTCCAATGGTAACGATAATTTCCAATGACGATAATGTCCAGCGATAATATCCAATGACGATAATGTCCAACGATGCAGTCTAATACTGACCACACTCTGAAATGATGTGCGAAAGAACAAAAAACTCACTCGTGCCCCACGTTGGGCGCCAAAAAATGTAGGGCTACAAAGCTTTTTTTGTAACCGCGCAAATATCGAAAAAGCGAAAAGTTTAAGCGAAGTTGTAACAGCGATAAAATACAAAGGGCCGAATAATGATGCTATGTGTGATCAGCTATTAGGCTAACTTTATTTACAAAATTCTTCATCTTAAATAATATTCTAAGCAATATTGCAATACCGTCCAATACATAATTTCCGCTAAGTACATAGTTTCGTTTTCTATAAGTGCATATATACATAAGTATGTAAGTTATATAAATTTAACAGTTCATAAAAGAAGAATAACCCGAGTACATACTTTACTCTATTGCTCCTTCGTATATAATGTAGTTATTAACAAAAGAGAAATATAAAAATGTGGGAACGCAGCATTGCAAGAGGCTGCTTACATATTAAGGACGAAAACATAGCGGTAGCATAAGTGTACAAAGCAAGCGCAAGCAAGCAATAAATATGTACTTGTAAGTATGAAAACAATGCAAATACAATTATTAACTGCATTGAGGTGAATGACTTCTAATGCTTGTCCTTGAATATAAGGCAAATAAGTAGAGTAAAAGATATAGCAAAAATATGTAGAACATATGACCGTATAATGCAGTGGTTCTCAATGTGTAGAGCAGGTTTGCCTCTACGCGGTGCATCCTGGGTAACGCTAAATGAACTGCGGTCTGTACGGCCTTTCTAAAACTTCTACGGATTTGATTTCTGCTCGACACGGACATAGCTTGGACTATGAGATGGATCGGTTTGAACGATGGGCTGGTGGTCGCGGTATTTTGTCACCAGGGGTATGTATACAGGGGTGATAACCTGCTTAAATGGCTGATGGGCTAATACCAAGGCCGTTTTCGTCCCGTTAAAATCATGGCAGGCCTCAGAGTACGTTCCCCTCCTGTCATCATTAAGTTGGTGTGGTAGGTGTTTGTTGAGATGACTCCATCTTTGCGCTGGTCGGCTCTGAACGCATTGCCTCGTAAGGGCGGGTGTCAACCCTCGCCTTGGTCTCGTAACTGAGACAGCCTTGAAATCATAAACCATTGACTATCTTTCCAGGAGATGGATAGCGGCTCTGATTCGGGACCCAATTAAAATGAATAGCAACAACACCATAACTAAGGACGAAAGAGGAAGCAAGTCGAAACCGTTCTCTGCAAAAGTCGATGGTTCCCTAGGGGGGACATCTCACCTAAGGGGACGAAATCCTCTCCACTAAAGAGTGAGGACAAAAATTCCGGGATGCTTGGCTTACCGGCGCTAATGGCAGCCAGGTGGGAGGATTCGGCAGAAATCTAGACGACTATTGCTTCTCCGATCATAAATATATTGATTTCAGCTTGAAAAACTTTATAATACCAACTGGGTCCTGTACTGCAGGAAGCTTTGATCAGCTCTTCCAACCACACCCGACAGGGATTCGATCCTATATGCGGATGCGGATGATGAGCTCGTCGAGGCTCAGCCCGGTTAGTAGAACTACTCTTGAAATCTCATGTCCTCTGAGAACTCAGAAAAGCAAAGGGAAACCCCTTGGTGAACTTGGGAGCTAACGGATATCAGATCTTCGAGCAAAAGACAAGTCCGAGTTGAAGAAAGCCAAGAGAGCCTTCAGCGGTAGTGGAGAGGGTTGTCATGAGTTCTCACGCTTCAGGCGCATTCTTGCAAAAAATCCTAATTCATTAGAGTATCTGAGAAATGCAGATAGTAGTTGAACAACGAGCAGCGAGGAGTCGTTTAAGCTATCTTGGATGCTCATTTTCCGCTAAATTGCTCTGCTGAAGAAGTGCCACTGGGGGAGCTTCAGAAGGACTATACAGCCTTCTTGGACCTTCTGGATGATCGTCACCTTACCTGGGCGTTGAAATATTTCAAACCCGTCAAGTCCCTGGGGCCTGATGGCATTATAACGGCGCAACTACAGCGTACGGTCAAGATGTCATGCAGCTGGCGGGCCCCCACCTGTGATAGATAGAGCCATATCCCGAAGGTCTGGAGACAGGTTAAGGTTACGTTTATTCTGAAGGCCGGTGCAAGCTCCCACGTCGGTGCAAAATAATTTAGACCCATCACCCTATCCTCGTTTCCGTTGAAAACGGATTAGGGGCAGAATACCAAGGGGTAAACTGTTACGGTATATCAAAGGCAGGTCGGTCGACACTACTTTGCACGATGGCTGAAGATAGCTCTCAAGCACAAGGAATTTGCTGTGGGCACCTTTCTCGACGTCTCGACCTTTCTCGACGTCGGGTGACAGCCTATGCTGATGATGTGGTTCTTATGGTTAAGAGAAAATTCCTGAATACCGTCTACGAGCTCACCGAGGGGTACATGAACATGGTATCTAGCTCGGCGAATAGAAGCGGCCTAGCAGTCAACCCAAGTAAAACCGAAATTGTTGAAAATTATATTGAAATATTGAGGAGAGAGTTAAGAAGGCATCGGCCGCCTTATACTGCTGCAAAGGGGCTATAGGGAAAAGGTGGGACTCTCACCTAAGGTGGTGTTCTGGCTCTAATGGGCAAACCTCCAAAGTAATTATGGTTGTTCCAAAGGTTAGAATTACTGAAGTTCTTGACGTGCAGTACAAATATCCAAGAGGTGGACACTTGAGAATCACGAAAACCTTGAAGAAATTGAAGCAACGTTTTTATTGGACTGGTTGTCGTCAATCAGCTATGGAGAGTAATGCGAAATATGCTGAGTGCTTTGTAGCTAAAGGGTAAAGGTCAGATGAAACAGTGCAATTCGGGTGCGCCAGTTGAGCAAATTGGCGTGGATGAATATAGTACATTTCAAACTAATAATATAGGAAATACTTATGTAGGAATGTCCAGAAGTATGCGCATTCCTAATCAAGAGGCTGAAACAGTGTCGGACGCATTCATCAACAACTGGGTAATGAGGTTCGGTGTTTTAATGGAGTTACGTTCTGATAAAAAATGAAATCTCAAGTCAGCTTTAAGTCAAGGGATGTATGAGAAACTGGATATCCGAAAAACGAATGGAATAAACTGCAAGAAGAGAATTACGGCTAAGGAAGTTAAAACCAGCCTAGAAGACGAGATGAGGGACATAAAATCTTTGTGTTGGCACCGCATATATATCTAATCGGGACGATCAGACTTAGGTGGAAGGCAGTGTGACACGGATGATAGAACAAAATCGAACCGACGATAAATCGCCAAATGCAACTAGACAGCGAATTCGTAGTTGCCAGAATGTTGTAGTAGCGAACTTTTGTTAAAGATTTACTAAATAAGGCTGCCGGATTTTGTAGCAAAAGCAGTTCTAGTTAGAGCGTTGTCGTGTTAAGAGCAATTAAGACATAAGCAAGAAGTTATAAGCTCGAATAACGACCAATAATTGTTAAGTTGTTGGAATTAGAAATACAGATAAGTGTATAGCCATTAACTTAGGACTTTTATTTAAAAATCCAGTGATCGAACTCAAAGTGAGTTAGCCGATTTATCGAGAAATCCGTTACAATATAAATAAAGAGACACAACTCTGTGTAGCAAAATTATATTCTTCTACTCACGATCTTGAAGAAAGACGCAGCAAGTCGCTGAAAAATTGGAAAACAACAACCACAACAGCAAGTCACTGCAGTCCTCTTAATAAAGGAAGCACACTTTGTTAACAAAGCTCACACTTAGCAACACTGAAGAAACACAAATAACTTCGCAGCAGCAGCAAAGTATTGACCAAAAATCGATATTGATCGTGAAGATCACAGGTATACCAACGACCCCAGATACTAAATTTCACTTGAAATGGTACGTACAAAAATAACGGGAGCAGCAGCAGACATCCTAACCAATCACAACACGAAGATGAACTTCTATCCGAGCATAAAAATATTGGGTTATACTTTCGCGGACCAAAGACCACTGTTCGTACTTTTAGAGGAAAAAGGGAAATACGCTAGCTCAATCCCACAGTGAAGTGAGCAAAGCACTTAACTTGGCTTTATCAAAGATTGAGATGTCCGAAAATCAAAACAATAAAAGTGAGACATTGTATAGCCATAACCCTAAGGATTTGGGCTACAGCTGACGCAATAGCTAGTACTATTTACCATGACAATGTTAATCGCCAATTCGAGTACAATCTAACCTCCCAAGGGGGAACGAACAGCAAAGATTCCAGCAACCTGACGATAAAAGACAATATATAATCCAGGAGCTCAAATACAGTGAAATATCCAGGACCACAAGCCAATCGGTGGGCACAACGCTCTGAACCCATGGAAGTTGACAGTTCGCAGCAGCACCAGAGGCCAACATATTACCGCCAAGGAATCCGCCTTATCAACCAAATTCATTGCAAATATAGGAACGTTTCGTGGCAAATCTTTTATCAAGCACGGAGTATTTTTTTTAAACCGGGTGAACGGATTGCCTTGCATCGAATCCAAATGTGGAATAACCGGCACACCCGTTACCCGTTAGTAGAGATAATACCGCTTTAACAGTCAATGGAGCAAAGTATTTGTTTGTTAGGGTGCCGTTTGGGTAAAACGCACCCTCAATCTTTCAACGATGCGATACTGCCTCAAAATAAACAACCAATTGAGTTCATTTCAAAAACATTCAACGATACTGAATAGAATTATAGCACAAATAAAAAAGAACTGTAAGCAATAGTTTGGTCACTTCAAAAGATACAAAACCACCTGTATGGGGTAGCAAATTTAACTATTTACACAGACCATCAGTCCCTCATTTATTCAATATCGGAAAAGAATCCGATTTATAGGACACCAAAATGTTGTAGCAGACGTCTTATCAAGGCAATAAATAAATGAGAATACTGATTGTTCTCAACATTCGGCAGAAAGTTCACCTGCAGAACAGTTCGAAAGGGTAAACAACCATTAAATTCATTTCAAAATTAAATAATACCTATTTATGACCCAATACGTAAGCGTATCAACGAAAACAATTTTTCCAAATAGAGTACGCTATACAATCCACTACAAAGACAAGAATGACGTAATGGAAAAATTTAAACAGGTTGCAAAGCTTATTGTCACGAACGCTTTAAAAATAGACGAGGAAATATTATTTCATTTCCAAATGGCATTATTGCTCATTTTCTAAATTGTACATTTGTAATATCACCAACCCTATTGATAGATGTTATAAACATAGCCGAACAAAAGGAAATAGTAGTAAAGGCACACAGACGTGCTCACCGCAATTACAAAATTAATACACAAGAAACTTTACTTACACATTTTTGGCCCAACGTTAAAAAATGTGTAGAACAGATACAATAAAATGTGAAATTTGCTTACAACACAAGTATGAAAATTAACATAGCCGAACAAAAGGAAATAGAAGTAAAGATACACAGACGTGCTCACTGCAATTACAAAAATAACACACAAGAAGTTTTGCTTACACATTTTTGGGGCCACGTAAAAGAAATGTGACGAACAGAAACAATAAAATATGAAATTTGTTTACAATACAAGTATGAAAGACATCCAAACAAACAGCCTATAGGAAAAACTCAAATACCAACAAAAGTAGGAGAATATGTACTAATAGACAACGTAGAAGACATAAATAAATAAATAAACAAATAGCAAACTACGAAAAGAAATTTGTAAGAGTATTTAAGTGTAAAAATAATGGAGGAATAAATATTTTTAAACAATAATTGCAAGATAATTGTACCATTCCTTTACTAAATAAGGACAAAGTATATTGTAATATTGTTCAAGAAAATGATGTGCCATTATTAATATTACATCAAAATTAATTCAGTTTAATATTAGCACCACTTTAGATAAAAAGACATATTTTAACCATGACCAATTAATAAAAAATATAATACATGGTCACCAGAATGAACAAATTAAAATTATGAAAATACTAGAATCCAAATCCAATTATAAATTTTCTAATATACAAGAAATGTATAAATACCTAATTCCCATTGTGGAACACCCTTGACAATTTTTAAGCTATGTTATTCTTTTATTAATAATGTTAGGCTATATAAGCCTCAGTAATGGTATGTGAATGTTACGAAATTAAACTAGAAGCAAAAAAACGCCGATTTTCGAGTAAGTATATGACATGGAACTACAGCGATATTTCATTTTAACAGGGGAAAGAGTTAGAGCCAGTTCATGCACAGACTCTTTTGTAACCCAAACCGGTTTATTGTGGACGAGAGGACGAAGAGGAAAGACGAAGAAACCGTCCCACTCGTGCTCGGGTTCCTTTTCAAATTCTTTTCATGGTTGCAAAAGCGCTCGGTTTCAAATGAATATCTACCATTCGTTCAGAAATTTGAATTCTGTTATCTATTTTTTGTATGTATTATGCAAGTATATATGCAAGTTATCGGGTTCCGGTCCCGTGTTGTTGACTTCAACGCAAGCTAGCTTAGATGTCAGTCAATGCGATTATAATTGATTATAGTTAACTTCTTTGGTCTATTACGTTGTGAGCTTTACTTCGCTCTTTTGTCGCTGGCCTTGTGGCTCAGTTAACACTACAAAAACAAGAAGGCAAAGCCGGAGCAAGTATGTTTATTGAAAGTGAAATACTAACTAATTGATATTACAAAATTGGACTTAAAGCTAAACCTAAAAGTTGGACCCGTAAGATACAAAGCTATACCCGGCAAGCCGACTCAGCATAAGCGATAACGTAGACATTTGCAGCATAGTTAAATATCAGGTTACCGTAGCTGACCTAGTAATCAGGCCACTGAACTCATGCTCGTCAGCGGAATATGTGTCAGCATAAGCGATAACGAAGACATTTGCAGCATAATCAAATATCAGGTTACCACAGCTGACCTAGTAGTCAGGCCACTGAACTCATGCGTCAGCGAAATATGTTTGGAGCAAATGGTTAAGATATGTGCAAGTTTCTTATATGTTAACTACTCCCCCCTCAAGTCTTGACGGTCCTCGGTTATTTTAAAGTTGTTGATAAACTTCTGTGCGAGTCTTGTCTTTTCTATGAGATTTGCCATATGATGATAAAACCACTTAAGATGACGCTGAGAGCTACACGAAGATTGACATTGTTCATTCTATGAAGTTGCGGCATACTCAAAACTGGGTCGTGACTATCGATGTTAAGCAGCGGTGACGTCGCTATGCCTGGCGTCCTATTTAGTATATCACGCTGGTTCACATCTTTTTTTGATAATTATGATTCCATCATTTACTTGCGAGATAGGCTTCAGGTGGCTTGGCTGAGTGCGGCAAGAGGCCACATCGCTATCATGCAGTGATCGTGCACAGCTGTCTTGTGCCGTTAACTTGCAAACGGATGCGAATGTTGTTGTTACGCATTCGTTAACCGGCTTAAGTGTCATCTTTTAGCTGTAGTATGCAATTGTGAGAATCAAATTTAAAATCTGGTTTATTAACATCTTATTTCTCGTTAATAATGTTTCATATAAATGCGGTGGGTCAACCAACTCAGTCTTTTTTGCCTTATTGAATTATTTGCATCGACCAACTTTGACTCGGACCAACTAACTTTTTCAAAATTGGCCGCATCTGGCGTGCCGGCTATTACCTGGCCTAGGAAATCCAGACTTCTTGCTATTCTATGGTGAACTTTTATTACGGATAACAAATTTCTAATATGTTCTATACTCAAGTCTAATAAAATCGCATATGCGATTGAGAGAATAACTCTACTAATTCTGCGGTCTCATTTAACATGCTAGCAAATTCTGTCAGGTTACTCGAATTCCTTAAATAGTCCCTTTGACCTTAATTTGCTAGATTCTGCGTGAATCACATCGAACGCTGTTTGAATTATAACCGAGCTCGGCTGTGTTATCAGAAATTTTTTCTAGTTTAGCTATGTCCGCAAGAGTGCCATGGAAGCGTTCCACTTGTCCATTTGAACAACTGTGAACAGGTGGTGCATTCACAATGTCTATATCATGCCCGTTTTTTAACAGTGATCTAATTGTCTCCAAATTGAAAGCGGCTTCATTGTCGCAATAAATTGGTTTTGTTTGAGGAAACAAATTTAGAAGTTGGATCATGGACATTTTTACATCCATTATCGTGCGAGAAGCGGTTGGTTTGTTCATCTTTGTTTGTAATGTCGACAACGATATTTTTGAAGTGCCAGAACTTAGTTGCCGAAAAATTTAACACCAAATCATGTTGTATACATGTCTGTCGTGTTTCGCTTTGGTACATGTTTTGCAATTGATCAACACCTCATTGGCTAATTTTGCCATTTTCGGAAAATAATAATCACGAAGGATTTGTTTAATGTTTTCTTGAGCGACCCGCAATGTGTTCAGTGATGATAATTTTAGTTTGTTCACCTTTGTTTGTGATGTCGACAACGATATTCTTGCAGTGCCAGAACTTAGTTGCCGGAAAATTTAACACCAAATCATGTTGTATACTGACCAACGTCAGCAATTTGCAGTAAATCGTGTTTACTGAGTTGGTACTAACGAGTGGTTTAATTATTTTCAATAGAGCGTTTTTATCTGTAAAATTTATTAGGTGGCGTATTTTTCTTTCGAAGAGTCTTTTTAACGGATATTTGGCTTCTTCGGGAACGAACTGGTTCTTGAAGCAATTTAAAGGCTTTCCTGTCGAATCGATCGTGTAGGATAATGATATTTCACTGTGAATTGTAGAAGCATCTGACTGCACTTCATTTTCCAGATTGCTCACATTCTGTCGGGGCAGAGCATCCGCTACAAATTTTTCTTTCATCAATGTATGATTTCCATCTTTTGATTTTCGTATAAGTTGATTTCCCCATATAGGGTCAAAGGAAATCAACTTCGCTTTGCTTTGTTTTAGCGTTCGCGAGATCATGGTAAGTGATTTGCCTCCTTGAGACAGAACCGCACCGGTGCCGTCCGTGGAGACGTTAGTGGTTAATTTAAAAGGCTGTTTGAAATCTGTGTTCATGAGAATAACATCCTCGGATGCCAGGATATTTCTCAAACTTTCACCGTGCCATTTTCTCCTTTGAGAATGTTGGTCAAAGAACTCGCTATTGACGCGAAGTTCTTTATGAATCCCCCGTAATAACTAGCTAGGCCAAGGAATGATCGTAAACTGAAAAGTGTCTAGGCTCAACATATTCCCGTCTGGCTCTAACTTTTTCGGGGTCAGTTTTTGCCCCAATTTTGGTTACTACAATGACCAATAATTCGATGATCTCTTTAAAAAACTTCGTTTACTCTTGATACCCACATATCGGCATTGCATACGCATTTTAAAATTGTGTCGATATGCTTCACGTGGTCGAACTTATTTTCAGAAAAAATTCCATCCACGTACATTTCCTATGTTCCCTGTCCTGTTCTGCTAGGTAAATTTGGTGGTCCCCGACTTAAAATCTAGGGTTGTGAAAAACTTTGCCTTTCCTGGATTCGCAAGAATCATTGGAATGCTCGGCATCGGTTTGTTCATATGGTTCGTTCATTTAATTTCCTTAAGTCGATTTCCAACCGTTTATTTTTATTGCCATAGTGATCAGACCCTTTTTTGTCAACAACCCAAACAATGCTGTTATATGGGGATTTAGAGAGTCTAATTATACCACCTTTGCGCAGTTCCTTGAGTTCGTTGTTTACGAATCCGTTTGGGTACGGATATAGTTTGGCATACATAGATTGGTTCATTATCTATAGTGCGTATCTTGGCAGTGACCGAAGTGTTAAAGTGTAATGCCTCGTTAGAGGTTGAAAACGCCTTTGACTTTCTTCATACCAATGTTTTGAACTCCTTAGTGACGGACATGGGCACTACTATATCACTAAAATATATGAAGTTTACATTGTCACAGTAATGGAATCTCAATTGCTCTGATTTGTTTTGGTATTTCATATTGCTATTTTGTAAGTCCAATGCCGCTCCTGCTTATGTTAACAAGTCAAAGCCTATAATGGCATGAAAAGAACTTAGCGTGTCAAGTACAAAAAATGGTGAAATTTGGCCCAAAATTTACATAAGGCATTTGTTTGTTATTCTGCTCGAACCATGTACCGAGCTCACAGTGAAGGGTTTTTCGACATGAATTACTTTTTTTTAGCTCCTTTAGCGGCTTAACGTAACTCTTTGCCGCCCCTGTATCGATTAATATTTTTAAAATTCTGCCACCCAACTGTCGTTTGATGTACGGCAGTCGGGATTGTTCCCTAAAAAATGCAGTGAGTAATTGCCCCCCAAGGCGACTCAGTGTCCTCTTCCATTTCAATTGGAGCAGCCTCTGCTGCGTATTCATTTCTTAGTTTCTCAGCATTAGGGTCACTCTAAACAACATTGTTCAGCTTTTGGTGCCTTTGTCCTGTCGCTCTATCGGACGTATTTGATCTCTTTTGAGCGTGTTGATTGCTCCCTTGAGGTTTGAAGGAGTTAGTGCGCTGCCTAAACTTGGAAGAAAAGTCAATTTCCATTGGCTTTGGGGCCTGTCCCTGCTCAGACCTTTTATTTGTTTCATGGTAACCATTGCTGAATTGCTATTTCTTGACAAAATGAAGTTTTTCGCTGCCCCGTTCGTTCCTATTATTCTTTCCCTGCTTTGCATGGGCGCGGTTTCTATCGTCCTCTTTCCCCTGCTCTCTCTCTCTGATATATCTTTGGCGTATGAGGCCGAAAGCATGCTATCCCCGATTCTTGCTTCTGCTTCTCTAGCTAATGCTAAAGCAGATGTTAGATCCTTCGGCTAATAGCTTTGAGTGATTTTTTAAGACCTGAAATAAAGGTGTGGAACACCTCAGTCCTAACCTCATCATTCAGAAGCGTTGCATGCACCGCTTCGTGTGTCATTACGATCTTGTTAGTTAGTTAGTTTTCTCTCAACTTCATCATAGTACTCTATTAAGGTCAAGTCACCTTGTCTAACCATCTCGATGCCTTGTATCAGAAGTCGTAGGGAGGTTTTTTCAGCGTAAGAGCAATCTAGTCTGGCTATGCTTGCATCAAAGTTCAGGACAGTATTGTATTGTATTGTACATACTTATACCGCTCTGGCTGCTCCTCTGATATTATTCCTAATGATTGTTACCGCTTAATAACGCGTGCAGCTACCGTCAAAAGGTTTGAATAATTTGTACGCATCAACGGTTGATCGCCTCCATGCTATGTATTCTTCTAACCCGCCATTAAATTCTGGGACTGGTTTTATTATGTCCAGTGGAATAGTGCAATTAATCTGTGGGTCCACAGAAATTCTTTTATAGAGCTCAACTTGTGGTACTTCGGTACTCAAGTTATTTACCCGCTCATTCATAGCGTTAAATTGTGTTTGAAATCTTTGTTCTTGCTGCGCTAATGCTTCGCTAACAGCGGTGACTACAAGTATTAATGCTTACACTTGGTTTACGTCCATAGCGAAATTCCTTTGGTTTGGGATTTGGCTATCGTTCTTTTTTATGTCCCACTCAATATCACTGTTGCACTCGGTTTTTATATTGCGTAACGCGTCTAAACAACTCATGTGCTCATGTGTATAAAAAAAATGTTATAACTATACTAACAGTAAATAAATTCAAGCCGCTGCTAAGGATTTGGTACAAGTAATTTGGAGAAAATCTTAAACGCTACGGTATGTAAAGTAGAGTAACTCTAACTCTGACTAGGGTGTGAATCCTTGTATGTTCGGCGCCAGTTATCGGGTTGCGGTCCCGCGTTGTTGATGGCTGTCTACAGCGGCTGCTGTGGTTGTTCGAGGCGCTGCTACAGGGGTAGCCCCAGGGCGCGTCACAGTGACAGCCGAACGTATGGTTGGCGTTGGAGTAACCGGCATTTCAGCGTCCATAGCTACCTGTATGGAGAAAAGGGCGAGTTTAGTTACGACTCAATGGGCCCCAGTTAGTAGTTACGCCTCCTTGGTCTTTAAGGCCCTAAGTTTAAACAGTTCTCCGGGTGTTCGATGGAGACGACTGCTGTGGGTGGTAGTACCCTACTTTGGTTTTCGCTGTGTAGCGTTTGAGTTTTTAATGTCTTTGAGCAGCATGGTGCTTCTTGGCAATTTTCGGCATTTCGCACTTCGGGATTTGCTTTTGCAGCTAAACCCGTGGTTCTTTTCATATTTGCGCTATTTTGGAGTGAACTGGAAAAGTTATTTATATGAAGCATTGAATGATGTCGTTTATGACAATAAACGCAATTAAATTTGCTTTCGCACTCTTTAAGTGTAGGTGCATGTGACAGGCAATTAGTACAAAGTCTTTTTGTTTTTACAAAACTCTTTCGGTCGATAATATTCAATTTTTTGAATCTCTCGCAACATTTGAGCTTCTGACCCCTGTACATAGTTTGCATTAGAGATGAAACGGATAGCAGTTTGGCCGGATACCGGATATTCGGCCGACCAAGTGGCCGGATAGCCGAATATCCGGCCGCCGAATATCCGGCGAAACTTAGCCGTTTGCGGAGGCGTCGCGCGAACGATCGGGTGTACTCGGTTCGATTCGGGTCTTTTCGTAGATGAGTGAAGTTAACAATTGTACCATTCATTGTGTCGATTGCATGCAATGCAGGCACGTGTGTGATCGTTTTTAGGTTATAATTTTATTTGTGCTCTTATTATTTGAAGTACATACATAATTACATCTATACTAATATTATAAAGCTGAAGAGTTTGTTTGTTTGTTTGTTTGTTTTAACGCGCTAATCTCCGAAACTACTGGTTCGAATTGAATAATTCTTTTTGTGTTGGATAGTCCAGTTATCGAGGAAGGCTATAGGCTATATAACATCACGCTACGACCAGGACGAATAGGAGCAAAGATATAGTGGTAAATGTGTAAAACACGGGAGAAATTATTTCATCTTTGAAGCCTTCCGTTGCGTGCGCCGTGAAAACGGTTCAAGATACACCAAAAATATGTATTAAAGAATAATAGCTCTTTTAATGATCTAAAAAACAGTCCGCGATAATATATGTCTATCTTTTGAAATTAACTCACAAAAACCGTTTTTATGGTACCTAATTTGGTCGTCTATACTAATATTATAAAGCTGAAGAGTTTGTTTGTTTGTTTGAACGCGCTAATCTCCGAAACTACTGGTTCGAATTGAATAATTATTTTTGTGTTGGATAGTCCAGTTATCGAGGAAGGCTATAGGCTATATAACATCACGCTACGACCAGGACGAATAGGAGCAAAGATATAGTGGTAAATGTGTAAAACACGGGAGAAATTATTTTATCTTTGAAGCCTTCCGTTGCGTGCGCCATGAAAACGGTTCAAGATACACAAAAAATATGTATTAAAGAATAATAGCGCTTTTAATGATCTAAAAAACAGTCCGCGATAATATATGTCTATCTTTTAAGATTAACTCACAAAAACCTTTTTATGGTACCTAATTTGGTCGAAATAATTTGTTTAAGTTGTATCAACATAATAATAATAATCTTTATTCAAATAAATATGTTGTTGGTTAAGAGTACTTCATTGTGAATAAAATTGTCTTTGACATAACTTAATTTCAACAAAAAACTTTAAAGATTACAATGATAAATAACTCCGAAACAAAACCAACTCGCTCTCTGCGCTGGCCGGCGCGGCGGGAGAAAGGCGGTACTTGCGGGCAAGCCGGGAGGGGGTGTAGCTCAACGAGATACCATGCCGCGCGGCTCAAGGCACAAACAGTCACCGACGCAAAACCGTGTCCCGCATCAGCTGATGCGACCTATCTTATGAGAGCGCAATGTAAATGATCAGTCACCACCGCTTCTACCGTCCGCTACAACAGACCGTACGGTATGATATCCGCGAAAATTGGATTTTTCCTGTAAGCGGCCTTTACACGGTCATTTTTGTATGCAAGCATGTGCGGCGTGATGAGAAGAATGAGCGTGTAAACATAATAAATTCGTGTATGTCATACATGTGTGATGGTTTTTAAAAAATTTTAAAAACATGATGTTGTTATGAACATGTTTTATGGTGTAAACGCTTGCATCATGCTCTGCTTTCACACGAGCAAAAATAGTCCAGCGACTCGAGTATAGTTTTTCTGTCTGTTTGTGCCGTTCGAATGCGCAACACTTAGAGTATGTTGCATATTTCATTTGTATGTTGGGATGGTGGTCCCACATTTTGCTTGCAATGAATTAGCATGAATGTGGTAGAACAATATGCATAATACCTACCTGCTTAATATTTCCAAGGCCAAATTTATAACAGGAATTTCCTAATATTTATGTATCAAAAATTCATAATTTCTTTACTCAATATTTTTAGGATTCAAAAGTCTTTGTTTAAAAGGGCTAAATATTTTCAAGGCCAAATTTATAACAGGAATTTCCTAATATTTATGTATCAAATATTCATAATTTCTTTACTCAATATTTTTAGGATTCAAAAGTCTTTGTTCAAAAGGGCTAAATATTTTCAAGGCCAAATTTATAACAGGAATTTCCTAATATTTATGAATCAAAAATTCATAATTTCTTTACTCCATATTTTTGGGATTCAAAAGAGTATTTGTTTAAAAGGGCTAATGCACGCAGTATATTTTTCCAGTCGTAAGCAAACATCGAAGCGTAATGGCGTCCCGGATAAACGAAGAAATATAATATCAGAGAAATAAAGTATGATTGTACTGAACGGTTGAATGCAGCGCTAATTTGTTTATGCGATATAATTATCATCGTAATATTACTTTTTAAACACAGTTTCATTTTGTAGTTGTTTTCTATATAGTAGGTACTTTATTTGTTTTAGGATAGTATTTAGTTACACAATAATAACATTTTTTTGTTTTCATGTAGATTATTAATTTATAAGTAAATGTTTTCTATAAGTATAGTATTGTTTGTTTTAAAAATAGTATTTAGTTTCTAATATTTTTTTTTTGTGGTACATAATACCTGTAGGTATTCTCATTAGATTAGGGTTAAGTTTAAGCATAAAGTTAGTTTACCTTATTTTCATTTTACGGTTGATCTTTTGCAATAATCGTTAAAAATAAAAGTAATTAGGTTCCTAATTATTAATCTTCTTAATCTTACGTTTCTTTTTTTTTATTACGAGATACGCTTTAGTTAAGTTTTCATTTTCTACGTTTTTTCTTCATCACTATAATGCCGAGAAAAAGAACTCAGCTTTCTGGGCAGACTGCTACTGCAAAGCGGCTGCGAGTTTTGCGCAGCAATGAAACTGAGGATGAAAATATGCACAGGTTGGCTACACAACGAGCAATTACTGAACAAAACCGTGCAAGGGAATCAAGCGTTGAACGTTCGCAGCGTTTAGCCTCACAAAATTTCCGAACTTTGGCGAACCGGCAACGGGAATCGAGTGCTGATCGTTCTCAACGTTTGGCTTCACAGAATGCCCGAACATTGGCTAACCACGATCGGGAATCAAGCGCTGAACGTTCTCAACGTTTGGCCTCACAGAATGCCCGAACATTGGCTAACCGCGATCGGGAATCAAGCGCTGAACGATCCCATCGATTAGCACAGCAAAATGCCCGATCAACTAGGAATAGAACTCGCAGACAACATAATTTATTAAATGCTGCTTTTGTTTATGATTGTACCGTTGACTATTCTGAGCTAAATGATATTGATATTGGTAGAATGCATAAAATATGCAACTTATGCCAAGCAAAAAAATGGGCAGCTGAAACTCCTGGACTGTGTTGTAGTGGTGGCAAAGTATATATACCTATAATTCCGGAACCAACATCCGTTTTAAAGGAACTGATATCAGGCTTACATCCATCATCTAAGCATTTCTTAAATCACTCAAGACAATATAATACATTATTTCAGATGACTTCATTTGGTGCCAAAGAAATTCGTGAGGGAAACTTTATGCCCGCTTTTAAAGTACAAGGGCAAGTTTATCATTTAATCGGTGACTTACTTCCAGCTGTAGGGGCACAACCCGAATTCCTACCAAATATATTTTGTTTCCCATGCAGATCAGGTATCGTTGCGCTCAAATTTAAACCCAAGCTTGCAAATCGATCTTATCGACGTTCTCCAAACATATCTTTATGATCATAATACGTATATTCAAAGTTTTAAGTACAATCTAGAAAATAGACCACCGAATGATTTAAAACTTATCATTCATGCTGATGTAAAACCTCCTAATGAGCATAGAGGTCGGTATAATGCGCCGGTAGTAGATGAAGTAGCTGTTCTTATGATAGATGAAGGCAAAGGTCCCCGTGATATTGTATTGACTGCGAGAGATGGTCGACTTCAACGAGTTTCTGAAATTCATAGATCTTATGACCCGCTTCAATATCCCTTACTGTTTCCTTTGGAAACGACGGATACTGTATTAATATTCCACAGCAGAATACTACGGCTACATTTAAAACTGTTTCATGTATGCAGTTTTATGCATTTAGATTCATGATGAGAATAAATGACTTTAACAGTATACATTATTTCAAAGGATTAATCAACCAATATTGTGTTGATATGGCGGCAAAAAGGATCTCTGAGAGGCTAGACTTCATCAAAAGAAATCAAAAAAAATTGAGAGCAGAAGAGTACATTCATTTAAGAGATGCCGTCGTAAATGATGGACATATAAACGCTTCTAATATTGACCAGCACGTTATATTGCCGTCGTCATTTACAGGATCCCCCAGATTCATGAATGAATAAAATCAAGATGCCATGACATATGTCAGGAAATTTGGAAGACCTGTCCTTTTCATTACATTTACATGTAACCCCGAATGGCCAGAAATAAAAAGTGAGTTATTGCCCAATCAACATTCCTATGATAGACATGATTTAATTTCTAGGGTATTTCATTTAAAACTCAAGAAAATGATAGACCTATTAACGAAGAAAAATATTTTTGGCCCATCGAAAGCCTTTGTTTACATTGTAGAATGGCAAAAAAGAGGTTTACCTCACGCTCACAATTTATTGTTGCTGGCTAACAAAGTTCAACCAGATTCTATAGATGCAATAATATCGGCTGAAATACCTGACATACAACAAGATCCGATTCTTCATAATATTGTCATAAAAAATATGATACATGGTCCTTGCGGATTTCATAATCCTACATCACCATGTGTGAAAGAAAACGTTTGTTCTAAAAAGTTCCCTAGGCATTTTATTTCGGAAACACAAACGGGAGATGACGGTTATCCAACCTGCAGACGCATTTCTCCAGATAATGGTGAAAACACAGCTATAATTCGTGTAAAAGGTACAGAAATGAGCGTGGATAATCGTTGGGTGGTTCCCTATAATCCACTGCTATCACGAATTTTCACTGCGCACATTAACGTAGAGTTTTGTCAATTGGTCAATGCTATTAAATACATCTGTAAGTATATTCATAAAGGTTCTGATCAAGCCACATTTTCGTTACAAAGTAATAACGATGAAGTAGAAAAATATCTATATGGTCGCTATATAAGTTCCTCGGAGGCGTTTTGGAGAATTTTCTATTCATGAACGTTTTCCGGCAGTAGTTCATTTAGCCGTTCATTTGGATAATGGACAAAGAGTATATTTTTATAATAATAAAAATCTCCAAGATCGTGTGAACAATCCTTCATCAACGACACTTCCAGCGTTCTTTGATCTCTGCAAAAGCGACGATTTTGCAAACACCCTTTTATATCACGAAGTTCCCCAGTATTACGTTTGGCAAAGAAATTCATTTTCTAGAAGAAGACGCGGGCAAGATGTTGAGGGATATCCCGGTGTAAAAAAAGACACAAATTTAGGCCGTGTTTATAACATTCATCCAACTCAAACTTAATGTTTTTATTTAAGAATGTTATTGCAATATGTTCGCGGTCCAATGTCATTTCAACATCTAAGAACCGTGAATGGTGTTATTTTCCAAACGTACCAAGGCGCTTGCAAGGAATTAGGTTTACTGGAAGGAGATGAACATTGGCAAAATACCATATCCGATGCTATCATATCCGAGCCAGCTACAAAATTAAGAGAATTATTTACCACTATCCTTATATTTTGCCAACCATCTGACCCCTTAGAGTTATGGAATAAATTTCGTGATGCTTTATGTGAAGATATATTAAACAGAATGCGTAATGAGAATCAGGATATGACATTAGCATATTATGATGATATATACAATGATGGACTAATCATAATTGAAGATAAAATTCATGAGATTTCAGATAAATCCCTAACCGATTTTGGGCTTCCTGCAGCAAAAAGAAATAATTCGCTTCTGGACCCGTTAGAAGTAGCGTTGCGAAAACCATATAACATAAATGAATTAAATGAGTATATCACACAAAATGAACCAAGATTAGTTAATGACCAGGTGACAACGTATACTTGTGTCATGAAAAGTGTTCGTTTTAATGAAGGAAGAATTTTCTTTTTGGATGCTCCCGGTGGGACCGGCAAGACATTTATCACTAATCTTATATTAGCAAAAGTAAGGTCTCTAGGAAAGCTAGCCTTGGCAGTAGCGTCGTCAGGTATTGCTGCAACCTTATTAGTAGGTGGACGCACAGCTCATTCCACTTTTAAACTGCCCCTAACTGTGTCTTTAGAGAAAGATAGCGTGTGCTCTATACGCAAAAATGGCCCTTTGGGGAAAATTTTACAAGACGTCAGTCTAATAATCTGGGACGAATGTACCATGATACATAGAGCTCACGTAGAAGCTCTAGACAGAACTCTTAGAGATCTTAGAAGCTGTGATAAAATCATGGGTGGGATTACTGTTATGTTTGCTGGGGACTTTCGCCAAACTTTACCGGTAATAGTAAGGGGAACTAGAGCAGACATTGTGAACGCTTGCCTTAAAAGTTCTCCATTATGGAAATTTGTAAATATTTTAAAATTACTCTAACAAATATGAGAGCACATTTGGGGGGAGGTAGTATAACTTTCCCTTCAAAATTACTTTCTGTAGGAGACGGGAAAATACCTCATTCTAATAATAAAATTGAAATTGATTGCGATTTAGGAGTAAAAGTGGGTAACATCGAGGAATTAGTAACTAAGGTATACCCTGACATCAGCCAAATAGAAAACAAGGACCATCAATGGATGTGTCAAAGAGCAATATTGGCGGCAAGAAATAGTAGCGTTGACGAAATAAATGATATCATTTTGAGTAAACTCCCAGGAGATATTGTAACCTACACATCCATTGATACCGTGATGGATCAAGAAGATGTAGTTCATTACCCATGGAGTTCCTCAATTCCTTGAACCCAAGCGGCCTTCCCCCACATTCTCTTAAGTTAAAAATAGGTGCCCCAATAATTTTATTAAGAAATCTCAAACCACCAAATTTATGCAATGGGACCCGACTTCAAGTAAAATTTCTGCGCAATAACGTCATCGTTGCAATAGTTTTGACTGGTCCAGCAGTTGGTCAAACAGTCCTCATACCCCGCATCCCAATGATACCCAACGACTTACCTTTAAATTTTAAAAGAATACAATTTCCGCTTAAATTATCTTTCGCAGTCACAATAAATAAATCACAGGGGCAAACATTCAAACACGTGGGGATTGATTTACGCCAAGACTGTTTTTCGCACGGCCAGTTATATGTCGCGTTATCAAGATCGGGTTGTGGCGAAAATCAATATGTTCTTCTGCCACAAGATAATGAAACAAAAAATGTTGTATATGCAGAAGTTCTTTAAAATAATAAATTTTACTTTAAAAATTGTACAGATATAGTTTGGAACTCGAAAAAAAACATAGGTTTTATCCTGAAAATTCTGCGGGAACTCGACCATTCCGAAAATCCCGCAAGAACGGGAACTATGTGGGAAGAACCAAAAATCTGCCGGAAGTCACTATTCCATGCGGACGAAGTCACGGGCAAAAGCTAGTATATACATAAGTCTAAAAGATTTAGCAACGAAAAATGGCATCGATGAAGAAAAGATCGCCTTTGTTTATTATGCAATGTTAATATTTCTCGTGGTGGCGAAGGGAAAAAAGCAGGTAAGTATCTAATAATAATTAATCTAATTGCAATTATTTTAATACCTTTCAAGTAAAATGAAAGCCTGCTACCTCTCAATGCGGAGAAATTAGTATTCATTCATCATAATTTGCCCTTAGTGCAGTATGAGTACTAAATGTACTAATTCAATTAATTTCCCTGTATTACATTAACTTACTATTGTGTAATTTAAAACTTAATACTTAAACTAATTATATTTAAGTAATGTGATTCTTACCAGCTTTTTTTTATCGGCCGGATGTCTATCCGGCCGAATATTAGCTATCCGGTATTCGTCCGGGTAGTAATATGGTGGCCGAATAGGCCGGACACCTGATAGTTACCGGATATCCGTTTTATCTCTAGTTTGCATGACGTTTGTTTGTACTGTTCGGATGTGAACGTTTGATTTTTGAAGAAGCTTCTATTTAAATTGTTGTTGCTACTGGCTTGGGCTCTGTTGAAGCTTTTATTTAAGTCGTGGTGACCATTTTTTTTATCTACCCTTTCTGCGATTTCGCATTGGGTTATTAAAATTTCTTTCATCTCTTGCCACGTTGGGCATTTGCCCTCTTTTGCTTTGTAGCACCTTGCTTTGAGCGTGTAGCTTCTGCAGGTGTACATGGACTTTTATCATCTGAAATCATCTTTGGTACTTTTAACAATTGAGATATTTTTGATTCTTTTGAGTCTGAGCTATTTTCAGTGTAATAAATATATTGAAAACTCTTTTAAGAAAAGAAGACTTTTTATTTTTTTTAATAAACCTAGTAAGTCAATGACGTTTTTAATCTTCGTATAGACTCGTATGAGTAACTGAACTCTTTTAAGATAATAAGAGTTTTTAATTTGATGAAGTTGCAAAAATTCGCGTATTTAGTTCGTACCGTTCGTATTCACTTGCGATATTTTTATTTTTTTTTTCTGATTTAATTGTTTTTTTTTTTATAATAGGTTCTGCTTGTGTGTTATTTAGTTACTAACCCTCACTTTTTATTTATTAATATTTTTATGTCCTTATGTAGGGGTATATAGGTACATCCTAATACGTGGACTTGTAGGTATGTATTTATGTACTTGTGCAGTTGAGAGCTCGTAGAAGAGATCAATGCACTTCGTACTTATGTATGAACGAATTGTTTGTACTTTGGTGTTTAAATACAACCCAGCTTGTTTTTGCAAGGGGTATTGCGGAATATGTGCCAATGTGGACTGAATATAAAATGTACAAACGTATAGTATATGAATCAATATGTATGTATGTATATGATTCACAAAATTATTATATTTTATTTTTAGCTTTTGTTATTAATAATTCGTATGTAATTTATCGCACCGTTTATATAATTGTGTATTTGACGGTAAATTAAAATTTTTTTTTAATTATTCCCTATGTAGGGTTATAAGCGATAAGCAGATTTCCTGCTTTATTTATTTTCAAATGTCCGTATATATGTATGAACGCTGTGCGGAGAGAGCGAGAAATTACGATTGGTAATGTGCCGATATTTTACCGTATGCACTTATGCATATATGTATCAATTTATAATCGATATACGTATATTAAAATAGATAAAATTTAATTTATGTATGTATATGTATTGCTCTTGGCAATTATATAAAATGTATTTTCAAATATATATGTATATGGTTGTTGTTAGATTAAGTATATATATGTAAAAATGTATAGGTGCATATGAATATGTGGTATATTGTATGTACGTATGTATATATTTTTGTAAATTAAAATTCATATATGTATGTATGTAAACTTCTGTTTTTTTCTCTTTCTCTGGCTAAATCAGCCTACATCGTCCCAAAAACGTACACACCAACACACCTCCCACATCAACTAACACAATCTACATCACACATCAGCAACATTCACCACCTCACCTTACGCAACATACACCTTACCCAACGACACTATCACCCAGGATATCCAACACACCGGCCGATCCCCCCACCAACCATCAACAAAACCAAAACACTGGAAGCGGCTGATCTCTTTTTGCGTATCAAGTACGAAGCAGACACCTCGTCATCGTGAAGATTCCCGCCGCGTATCAGATTCGAAGCAGACACCTCGTCAACGTGAACATGCCCGTTGGAGTATCGGGCCTGAGCCGGACCATCAATTTTTTTTCCTATTTTTATATTTGTTATAAATTTTTTGCGCTGCGTCGCAAGTGACGTTGTATTAAGTGGGTGTTAAATATATTAGAATTCAGTTAATTCAATTATTGCGAAACGATATTGAAGAGTGAGTGGTTTTTTATTTTTTATTTTTTTTTTATAGTAGGGGGAAGCATCGAAAGCCGAAGTGCGGAACTTTAATCCGCTAAACCTAACCTACTCCCAACCCAAATCTCTCCCACGGAACACTGGACAAAGTATTACTTCATGGGAGAGAAGAAGACATTTAAGTCTCCTCTACGGTCGTACTGACTGACTCCTAATCTGTTGTAAGTGTCTCAATCTTGTCATTATCAAAGCTGACGCTTCGCTGACTGCTTTCCATTTAATAGAGGACTCACACATAAGTGCTGTCAAATTTTCCACCGAGAAACTACCATGGTGTAATAATGGTGGTGGTAAAATGGGGAGTGTAATAATTCCAAAAGGTTGGACTAAATACATGGTCCTTCGAGCCTAAAAGAAAGGCACTATAGATATACAAACAAGCTAAACAAAAAAAACCTATATGTATAAAGTGAACATAACGCAAGTGGAGTGGAACAGTGAAAAAAAATAGCTATCTAGATAGACGAACAATCGCAGTGCTGTGTTTAACAAGCAAAAAGGAAAAACAAAAAACATCCAAAGTGCTGTGAAGTGTATTAAACACATATACAAAAAGTTTTTTTTTATACATATATACACTGTGTTTTCCGAAAAAAAAAATAATAATAATAAAAAATAAAACAAAAAAAACCCTTATGTGCATATTGACAACAAAAAATAAGTGGCTAAAAAGTGATGTGACAAAAACCAAAAAAAAAAGAGATAAAAGCTTAAATTACATTTTAAATTACAATACATTTAAATAACAACAACAAAAACAAAACGGACGCGATCCTAACAACAAATTTAATATCATATACAAATATACATTCGAGCGCAAAGTAACAAAAACCACCACAAAAAGCAACACCTATCACACACAAAATCCAAAGGAAAGGACAAGAATTGGAAGAAACACAGAAGCACACGTAGACGTACATACACGTAATTACAAATATACATATATTCCCCAAAAGCCCTTGGAGGAAATCAAAGTGAATCCATTCGATTCCTTTTCTTATATATATGCACATGCATATGTATATTCATTGCGAATTACAGATTATATTTTGTACAAAAAACTGCAAATAAAACATCAAAAAACCGTTCAATATCTTGGGTGCCAATTTGGTCTAACTTACCGGTTTAAATTGCGGGTTCAAATAACGAAAAACCGTTTATTGTAATATATATGTACATTCATACACATATATATATGTATATAATATATAATAATTGACTACCTACTTACCTTCGTGTATTCAAACACAATATACAACAAAAACCCAAATTTAAGTATTTCAATACTTACAAATTTTTCCGGCAACACCCCTTACGCTTAATTAAGCAGTAAGCAGGATTGCGAAATATATGTGAACAAAGGAAAAGTCAAACTTAAAGCATAACAGGCAATATAAATATACATACATATATACAATAAACGAAGTTAAACGAAAATAAAATATATATACATATACGTACAAAAAGGAGTACTTACATTTACTTCTAACGTATATATAACAATTCCATATATAAAATTATATACAGTGCATAATTACGTATACATACATATGTATTCTAAATATTAAATATTAAACACTAATATCGTATTTTACATACATATCTACATATCTTATACACCATTTATACATACAATTAAAACCTTAGATACGTTCATACAGTGCTTACGGAAATGCGCCATTACCTGTTATTGCCAATTTCTCTCTCGCGCTCTTTTACGATTATACATAATTCGCTTTTTTTACATTACTTACAGTATACACTACGCTTATACTTATATACCCTATATATGTACATAGGGTAAATACGGTTCAATAAATAAAACACGGATTATTTAATAAAAATCATACTATATTATATAAATAATACAAAATTTTTAACAATGAACATACATATTGGTTCAAACTAAATTTATATTTATATTCAAAGTCCACTTTGGCATATATCCCGCAATACCCCTTGCAGGAAGCAAGCAGGATTGCGCACAAATCTTTTTAGCACAAATAATTCGTGCTTACTCGTACATAGGTACAAAGTGCATTGATCTCTTCAACGAGCTCTCAATTCTACAAGTACATATATACATACCTACAAGTCCAGTCACTAGGGTGTAGATACACACCCCCAAATAAGGACATCAAAAATATATATATATAATATATAAAAGAAATAAAAAAAAAATTTCAATAAATTGTTAAATAAAATTAAATTAAAAATAAATACGAACCGCTATCTATAACAACTAAATCCGGGTATTTCAGTTATTTACTTGAAACAAAGAACGCTAATCAACAAAAAAAAATTTTTTGCGGTTATACATACAAGTATATACGGAAATTAATATTAATTTGGTTCGAAGTGAAAAACTCTATTTACTAACAATAGCTTTCGTTCACACATTTATATATACGAAGATATAATTTCTGAATTATCCATCAGTTGACACTGAGGAATTTTTTATTTATTTCATACAATTTCTAAATGAGCTCAGACTCAAAAGATTCAAAAACAACACAGCCTCTAAAAGTACCAAAAATGATTTCGGACGAAAGAAGTCCATGCACACCAGCAGAAGCTACACGCTCCAAAAAAGGTGCGACAAAACAAAAAAGGGGTAGAGACATTTCTTACACAAAATTCATTTCGGAAAGTGACAGCTTAATAAGATACTGCACTAGATTCTCATCTTCGCCGATTCAGGACAATTCTGAATCGGTATTAGAAATCAAAAAAAACAATCTTGACAATTTTTGGCCCCGTCTCCAAGCTGCATATGACGCAATTGTAGAATCTGACGACTTAGATCTACCAGAAAATTTCAAATCTTCGGCTTACGCTAAATAAACTGCTTAGACCAGTTCGAAGAAACTAAAGCAATGATTTCCGATCAACTTAAGCTAATAAAAGCAATTGTACCTACTCCACATCAGCTAGTAGAGCTGTCACAAGTACAAAGTCAAGAGGCAAGTTCAGGCATCCATCTCAAGGTGCCGGCATGTGACACAGGAATATTTCATGGTGGTTATGAACAATGGCCGTCCTTCCGGGACATGTTTACAGCCGTTTACATAAACCACCCAAAATTAACAAATGCGCAAAAATTGTATCACCTCCGATACAAAACAAAAGGTCAAGCAGGCGTTATAGTAAAACACTTCGCACTGAATGACGATAATTTCAATTTGGCTTGGGAAGCTCTTAGATCAAGATTCGAAAACGAAAGAATATTGGTCGATAAACAAATATCGATATTAATAACCTTTCCAAAAATTCAAAAGGCAACAAATGAAGAATTTATCAAACTTCAATCCACTGTTTCAAATTGTTTGTCGGTTTTATCGACACAAAATATTCCCACAGACAGCTGGGATCCAATACTGGTAAACATATGCACTGCCGCATTACCAGAAAAATCACTACTTCAATGGGAGCAATCGCTCTCATCACGAAGAAAATGCCGCACGTGGCAACAAATGAAAGATTTCCTAACTACCCAATATG
Organism: Bactrocera oleae; assembly: GCF_042242935.1. Classification (NCBI taxonomy): domain Eukaryota; kingdom Metazoa; phylum Arthropoda; class Insecta; order Diptera; family Tephritidae; genus Bactrocera; species Bactrocera oleae. The sequence continues at coordinate 46,703,737 of NC_091537.1, read as the reverse complement.
AAATCGCAGAAAGGGTAGATTAAAAAATGGTTAGAACGAAAACCGTTCAACACGACCTAAATAGAAGCTTCCACAGACCCCAAGCCAATAGTAACAACAATTTGAATAGAAGCTTCTTCAGAAATCAAACGTTCACATCCGAACAGTACAAACAAATGTCATGCGAACTATGTACAGGAGGGCATAAGCTCAAATCTTGCGAGAGATTCAAAAAATTGAATATTATCGACCGAAACAATTTGTAAAAACAAAAAGACTTTGTACAAATTGCCTATCACATGCACATACACTTAAAAAGTGCGAAAGCAAATTTAATTGCGTTTATTGTCATAAACGACATCATTCAATGCTGTATTAGAGCACATTTTCCAGCTCTTCACCAAACAGCGCAAATACAAAAAGAGCCACGGGTTTAGTTGCAACAGCAAATCCCGAAGTGCGAAATCCCGAAAATTGCCAAGAAGCACCATGCTGCTCAAAGGCATTAAAAACTCAAACGCTACACAGCGAAAACCAAAGTAGGGTACTACCACCCACAGCAGTCGTCTCCATCGAACACCGAGGAGAACTGTTTAAACTTAGGGCCTTAATAGACCAAGGATCACAACGATCTTTCATAGCGTCTACGGCTCAAAATAGGCTACAACTGACAACAAAACAGGCCAATTTTGAAATCACGGGAATGGGCGGAAGAGTAGTCCAAAACTCAAATAAAATCTGCCCCATTACCCTAAATTCCCCCCTAGCAGATAAGCACATACAAGCAGAAGCTATAGTCTTACCGCAACTTACAAATATGCTTCCAAGCTATCACATAAATAGCAAGCATTGGCAAAAGGTTTCACACCTAAAGCTAGCAGATCCCAACTGCAACATTCCCGCTCAAATAGACCTTCTATTAGGCAGCGATCTCTTACCACAGATAATACTCCAAGGTATTGAGAAAATTTCAAATACACTTCTGGCACAAAATACTATTTTTGGGTGGATCCTAAGTGAACTAGTTTCGGAACCAGTTACCACCATGACCACTCAGGTTGAGGAAATCTCAAACGAATACCTCAATTCACAATTCAAGAAATTTGGGAGTAAGAAGAGCTCCCCCCCATATCAATCACAACCCCTGAAGATCAGTATTGTGAAGACTTTTACAAAGCCACAACTACTATATCAGATAATGGTCGGTATATCTTACGACTACCACGAAAACAACAATTTCCCTTAGGTCACTCTCGCACCTCTGCTATACAGCAGTTTTTAAGTATGGAAAAAGAAGAATACCTCCATTTAGACCACATGGAGGAAGTAAGCCCATGCAAAAAAATCATAAATGGCAAATATTACTCATTTTACTTGCCTCATCACGCAGTAGTAAAGCCAGACAAAAAAACAACTAAAGTAAGAGTTGTCTTTAATTCATCAAGATCCACAAGCTCGGGGAATTCCCTAAATGATATCCTATTTATGGGCCCCACGCTCCAACCAGATTTAATGCTACTCATTTTAAATTGGCGTATATTCAGATACGTATTTAACGGAGACGTCGAAAAAATGTATAGACAAATAGCCGTGCATAAAGGCGATCAAGATTTTCAGCGAATTATTTTCCGAAAATCTCCCAATAGTCCACTCCGCGACTATAAATTAAAAACAGTTACCTTTGGCGTCAACTGTGCTCCATATCTAGCCATTCGAACACTGCACGAATTGGCAGAAAACACCAAGTCAGAATTTCCTCTGGCAACCCAGGTGTTAAAAACACAAACGTATGTAGACGATATCTTGTCTGGAAATCACAGTCTTCCACAAGCATACGAGTCACTATGATAACTGATACAAGCCCTAAATACCACCGGGTTTCCGTTGAAAAAGATAACGGCGAACCACCCTAATATTATCAAAAATATACCACATGAAAATTTGTTAGATACTAATTTCCTTGAATTCGAAAAGGAAAGTACAACAAAAACTATGGGGATCCAATGTAATGTGATATCTGACCAGTTTTTGTACACTACAGAGTCAATATCTGCATTATCCGCCATAACGAAGCGACCAATTCTATCCTCTGTGGCAAAACTTTACAACCCCGCAGGATGGCTTTCGCCAGTTATGATACAAGCCAAAATTCTAATACAATAATAATGGTTAGATGGAACCGACTGGGACGAACAAGTAAAACCACTTCGTTCAGAAAAGTGGTCGCAGTTTGCGAGCAATATAAATGATATCTCACAGATACAAATCCCACGTTGGGTAAATTATGCCCCAGAGCACAAAGTCGAACTACACGGCTTCTGTGGCGCTTCTGAAAAGGCATATTGCGCAACTATATATGTTCGCATACAAAGCGACAGTGCGACCACAAGCCACTTATTAGTAGCAAAGGCAAAAGTGGCTCCTTTAAAAACAATAAGTCTACCACGACTTGAACTATGATGGAGCGCTATTACTAGCCAAACTAGTGTCCATCGTACAAACGCATATAAACATGCCACAATATAAATTATATCTATGGTCCGATTCCGAAATTGTATTAGCATGGTTAGAAAAATCACCACATGCATGGAAGACGTATATTTCTAATCGAATGTCTCAAATCCTTGACCTAGTAGGATCAGCCACTTGGCGACATGTAGCCAGTGCTGATAATCCTGCTGATCTAGGTACAAGAGGGTGCAAACCCCTGCATCTTGCCACCACCACCCTCTGGTGTAATGGCCCCTGCTGGTTAACAGAATCTCACGATTCTTGGCCACAAACACCCATGCGCAATATAATTGAACCAAAATGTCGAAAACTCGACTCTTTTCATGCAACATCGGATGATACTGACATCCTTGAGCGATTCTCATCGTTCCCCCGAGCCCTCAGAGTAGTTGCCTACATGATCAAATTTATAGAGCAGCTCAAAACTAACGTTAACGGAATACCCACAATGTGCTACATTAACACACCTACACTTACAAAAAGCAAAAGGCGCTCTTATCAAATCTACTCAAGCGCGCTACTTCAGCCGAGAAATATCATTGCTAAAAGATTCGAAGCTAATCGATAAAAAGAGCTCGGTTTTAGTACTAAATCCATTTCTGGACACAAAGGGTTTGCTTCGTGCGAATGGTCGGCTTGTCAACTCCAGCCTGACATACAACGAACGACATCCCATAATCATACCAGAAAAAGCACGGCTTGCCACATTATATCTGCATTATGTCCACATACTGATGCTACACGCCGAGCACCGCCTCATGCAACAAATAGTCCGCCAAGAGTTTTATATTCCCCGTCTTAAGCCTCAAATAAAGAAGTGCATTTACCTGTGCAAAGTTTGCACAACGTACACGCAAAAAATGCGAACGCAGATAAAGGCTTCAATATTAAGGTCTCCCACTTTAATGAAAGGCTATGTGGCAGTTTTTGTTTGTTTTACGACAAAAGCTGTTTACCTTGAGCTATGTACAAATCTGACGACAGAGGCTTTTCTCGCGGCATTCGTTCGCTTCGTCGGACGGCGTGGTTTTCCCTCAAAAATAATGAGTGACAACGGCAAAACGTTTATTGGAGCCAAAAGAGCCACTGAGAAACAGTTTGTGGACTTTATCAAACAAGTCTCACCCGAGATTATACAAAAGTACGCACCCCAAGGCATTAATTGGCAGTTTATCCCCCAAGCGCTCCTCATATGGGTGGTTTATGGGAATCAGCTGTAAAAAGCTTCAAATCCCACTTCAAAAAAGTAGCTGGAAACTACAAGTTTAATGATGAAGAATTCTCGACCTTATTAATTCGAATTGAAGCCGTACTCAATTCAATCCTCTCGCAAGATCCCTCCGATTTCACCGCCCTAACTCCTGGGCATTTTCTCAAAGAAGCACCCATTCTGGCCATACCTGAGCCAGTCGTGGAGTCGCTATCCTTATTAAACCGATGGAAAACAATCAAAATTCTCCATCATAATTTTAGCCGCCGATGGAAAGAAGATTATCTAAAGGACTTCCACAAGAGGTACCGCTGGAAAGCTATTGAAAAATCGCCGAAGCTTGGAGATTGCATGCTAGTACACGATGATTGTCTCCCCACTACTGAATGGCGGCTTGGCCTCATAGAAAACCTTCACTATGGTTCCGACGGTCACATCCGAGTAGTCGATCTCCGTACGCAAACCGGAACACTAACTAGACCGCTCAATTTAATAAATTAAAAAAAACTTAAATCCGGTAAAAGGTCGATCGAACAAACGACCCATTTATGCCACTTAACGTGGCCCAAATTTTCAACTCAATCATGCGATAAACTTAAAATCTAAATAACTTTTTCCCATATAGATCATTATGGACGCAAATGCACCAACACCAACGCCAGCAATACGTTCGGTCGTTAATAAGCCACGCCCTGGGGCAAATCCTGCACCCCGAACTACGGCTACCACAGCCCCTCCAATCGCTCCTCGTAGTGGCACGCGGCCACTAACCCCGTCAACATCGCTGTCCGCGGAGCAGCACCGCCCCCGATGCCCGCTATGTCGTCGCCCACACCGGTTGCAACATTGCGGCATATTTAAAGGTATGCCACCAGTCCAACGACAGCAAATCGCCCAGGAACATGGCCACTGCCTGAATTGTCTGGCGCACACATATGCAACAACCGCATGTGAATCAAGGGGCTTTTGCCAGAGGTGCCTCCCACCGCCGCGGCGTAGTCAGGCGACTCCCCAGACACGCATCAGCACGAACTCGCCGATTGGCCCCGCCGTGCCACTGGGCTGAGCAGCGTCGTCTACACGTTGCAACAACTTCAGCGTCTGCTAGGCTAATATTCGCCTAGGGGGGCCAGGATGGCTAAATGAGCCTATGTCGTCCCGAAAACGTACACACCTCCCACATCAACTTACACAATCTACATCACACATCAGCAACATTCACCACCTCACCTCACGCAACATACACCTCACCCAACGACACTACCACCCAGGATATCCAACACACCGGCCGATCACCGCACCAACCATCAACAAAACCAAAACACTGGAAGCGGCTGATCTCTTTTTGCGTATCAAGTACGAAGCAGACACCTCGTCATCGTGAAGATTCCCGCCGCGTATCAGATTCGAAGCAGACACCTCGTCAACGTGAAGATGCCCGTTGGAGTATCGGGCCTGAGCCGGATCATCAATTTTTTTTCCTATTTTTATATTTGTTATACATTTTTTGCGCTGCGTCGCAAGTGACGTTGTATTAAGTGGGTGTTAAATATATTAGGATTCAGTTAATTCAATTATTGCGAAACGATATTGAAGAGTGAGTGAGATAATTCCAAAAGGTTGGAATAAATACATTCTCTGTTAGGTTTTCAATTTGCCTTAGCTTACTTGGTTTGACGCAATCCTGCTTATTGCTTTGTTAAGCGTAAGGGGTATTGCTGGAAAAGTTTGCAAGTAAATACTTGAAATATTTTGATATGTTGTTGGAAACGTAAATTGTGTTTTTAATACACAAATGTAAGCATATAAGGAAATCACTTAATGTAATATGTTTATTTTCGATACACGCTGTGTATACGGTGAAGTAAGAAGTTCGCCGTTTTGTTCGTAAACTTGTTGCCAACGAGATGCCAACTTCATTATACCCCTCTCGTAGATGGCTGCGTCCCTATTGGCAAAAAATTCGGAGAGCCAATTTTCACAGGTCTCTCTTGAGGCAGACTTTTCACAATTAAGCGCGTACGCCATGGACAGCAAAAGATGGTAATCACTTGGTGCCAGGTCCGGACTATAAGGTGGGTGCATTAGGACCTCCCATACGAGCTCCCGGAGCTTCTGGCGCGTCACCAAAAACGTGTGTGACCTGGCGTGGTTCTGATGGAACACAATTCGGCCTCTGTTGATCAAAGATGGCCTCTTCTGGATGAGTGCTGCCTACAAGCGGTCCAGTTGTTGGCAGTAGAGAGCCGAATTGAGCGTTTGGCCATAGGGGAGCAGCTCGTAGTAGATGATTCTATGCCAATCCCACCAAACACACAGCAAAACCTTCCTGGCCGTCAATCCGGTCTTGGCCACCGTCTGGGCCGCTTCCCCGAGCTTTGACCACGACTGTTTGCACTCAATGTTATTGTAAGTGGCCCATTTTTCATCGCTAGTCACAATCCGTTTCAGAAACGGGTCGATTTTGTTGCGATTCGCAGATGAAAATTCGGCCCATCATGTTTTTTTCCGTTAGTTCGTGTGGCACACAAACATCGAGCTTCTTTTTGAATCCAAGGTTATGCAAATGGTTCCAAACGGTTTTTTGGCTTATTTTTAGTTCCTCAGCAATTAAATAAGTGCTCACGTGACGGTCTGTTTCCACTACTTGTATTTCCATGCTTTTATCGCAACTTTTGACGACAGGCTTCCGGACGCGTAATGCATCTTTGACATCGAAATTACCGGAACGGAACCTAGAAAACCACTTTTGTGCTACACGTTCGTTTAAAGTATCGGGCCCATAAACTAAATTAATATATATATAATAAACTAAACTAAATTTTTGGTTGATTTTTCGCCTTGATCGAAGAAAAATTTTAAAATAGATCGAATTTTTTCTTTGCTGGTGTCCATCTTTGATGGGCGCTCACAACGTACTGAGTCAATCAATCAAAAAACTGTCAAAGACTATTTTTTAGCGCGAATAAACACGTTTCGGTATGACATGATGCGACACATAACACTAGTACTATAGACAATAACGCCATCTCTTAGATAAAAACCGAACGAACTTCTTACTTGACCTAATATTTTTCACGAATTTCAATAACATATCTTACAGACAGACCTGAAGCGAGGGAGGGTCTGGGGTGCTACCCCCGAGCCCATAGTTCACGAAGGGGCCCGTTGTATTGCTAAAGGCCAAAACAATTTTGTGAACTTACAGTTGGAAGGCTGCTCTTAAGGTGAGCTGAAATATTCAATTCACAAACGAGTTTGCAAAGCTTTCTGAAAATATTCGTGACTCAGAAGGGCCAGCAAAGAAGGACCCGTATGTCATCTTAGCAGGTGGAAATTTTCTAAACGCTTTTAAGAAAACAACTCGAATGAAATTTTGAAAGTTAGTAAGACTTTTCCCCAATATTTTGGACTTCACCCGTTTTTGATTCAAGTTCTTTAAGGCCGTTCTTCTGCCATGCGGTTAACTATGGCTAGAAGAGCTAGTTCCGTATGGTGGAGATTAATTTGGATAAGATGCCTTAACTATTGTCTTCTCTGCTTTTTATTGAGAGTCGCTAAAAAGCTCACTCTCAGTGTATAGCTTAGAGAGTGTGTATGCAAGCTCAGACCCCGAAGTGCACTCACCTTGCTAAGTGTTCTCCACGACTTATAGGCCATGACCTTCACCTTTGTGAATCCGTATTTGATTTCCCTGCCATTTGTTAGCGGTTCTATGGATTCCTTTGTTAACAACAGCAAAATCTAATCTGCATTGTGGTTCGTTTCGTCTCCATACCAGATTCCGCTGCGGAATTTTCGAAGACCATAACAAATCTGCATCCCTTAGTTGGCAGATTCGTGTTGCAGGCTCTGATGAGTTGCATTCTCTGGTCCGGCTGCGATGGTGTAGCCGAGATCCATACCCTTGCCCTTTGGTTAAATGAGGTAAGCCTCTCTCTACATGTACATATCACTCTCTCCGGAAAAAACTGGCGCACTCTACCTATACGCATCACACCTGAGGACACCACCACACTCAGCAAGATGTCACCACACGACGACACTCCACACCGTCAAGTAACAAAATTGATGATCCCCACACCAGAGCATCTTCATTCGTTTTAACACTTCGATACGAAAGCGGTCAAGCGCGCAACATTTCGTTTAGTCAGCGATCTTGTAACCGTCAACTATCAGAAACACAAGAAATAATTACAGTGGTGACAAAAAACAGAAACTCACCAAAAAAAGTGTATTTAAACTCCAACCCTTTGGAATTGTTGCACTCACCACTCACTCTTCAATAACGTGTCGCAACAATGAAATAAAAATGAAATAATAGTATATTTTGCACCCACTTAATCGAACATTCAAAGTGTATAAAATGTGTATAAAAATGCCTTATATTATACGAAGAAAAAATAGAACTGTCCGGCTCAGGTCTGCTGATGCACGATACGCGGCGGGAATCTTCACGTTGACGAGGTGTCCGCTTCGAATTTGATACACAAAAAGAGGTCAGCCGCCTCCAGTGTTTTGGTTTTGTTGATGGTTGGTGGGGTGATCGGCCGGTGTGTTGGATATCCTGGGTGGTAGTGTTGTTGTGTGAGGTGTATGTTGCGTTAGGTGAGGTGAATGTTGCGAGAGGTGATTTGCACTACATTCACTACATGTTGCTGATGTGTGATGTAGATTGTGTTAGTTGATGTGGGAGGTGTGTACGTTTTCGGGACGACATAGGCTCATTTAGCCATCCCGGCCCCCCTAGGCGAATATTAGCCTAGCAGACGCTGAGGTTGTTGCAGCGTGTAGACGACGCTGCTCTGCCCAGTAGCACGGCGGGGTGGTGACCGAAGCTGGCTACGGCGCTTAATTGCGTCGTTGCGTGGGCGCCAGGAACGTGGCTCCGGAGGGGGGACAAATCGGCGAGGTCGTGCTGATGCGTGCCTGGGGAGTCGTCTGACTACGCCGCGGCGGTGGGAGGCAGTTAGCCGACCATTGTCGCGCCTCGCGGTACGGTGAAGGAGTATGTGATGTTGTTCACCGCACATCTGACAAAGGCCCCTTGGCTCACATGCGGTTGTTGCATGGGTGTGCGCCAGGCAATTCAGGCAGTGGCCATGTGCCTGGGCGATTTGCTGTCGTTGGACTGGTGGCATACCTTTTAATATGCCACAATGTTGCAACCGGTGTGGGCGACGACATAGCGGGCATCGGAGGCGGTGCTGCTCCGCGGACAGCGATGTTGACGGGGTTAGTGGGCGCGTGCTACTACGAGGAGCGATTGGAGGCGCTGTGGAAGCCGCAGTTCGGGGTACTGGATTTGCCCCAGGGCGTGGCACACTAACGGCCGAACGTATTGCTGGCGTTGGTGTTGGTGCATTTCCGTCCATAATGATCTGTATGGGATTATAAGTTTGTCTCATAATTGAGTTGGAAATTTGGGCCACGTTAAGTGGCATAATGGATCGTTAGTTCGATTGACCCTTTACCGGATATCTATGAGGCCAAGCCGCCATTCAGTAGGGGGGAGACAATCATCGTGTACTAGCACGCAATCTCCAAGCTTCGGCGCCTTTTCTGGAGCTTTCCAGCGGTACCTCTTGTGGAGGTCCTTTAGATAATCTTCTCTCCATCGGCGGCTAAAATTATGATTCTTTCCCATCGGTTCAATAAGGATAGCGACTCTACGTCTGGCTCAGGTATTTGGGCGGTGCAGTCGGAGGGATCTTGCGAGAGAATTGTGATTGGCCGTGAACTGAGTACCGCTTCAATTCGAATAAATAAGGTCGAGAATTCTTCATAATTAAACTTGTAGTTTCCAGCTACTTTTTTGAAGTGGGATTTGAAGCTTTTTACAGATGTTTCCCATAAACCACCCATATGAGGAGCGCTTGGGGGGATAAACTGCCAATTTATGCCTTGGGGTGCGAACTTTTGTACAATCTCGGGTGAGACTTGTTTGATAAAGTCCACAAACTGTTTCTCAGTGGCTCTTTTGGCTCCAATAAACGTTTTGCCGTTGTCACTCATTATTTTTGAGGGAAAACCACGCCGTCCGAAGAAGCGAACGAATACCGCGAGAAAAGCCTCTGTCGTCAGATTTGTACATAGCCCAAGGTAAACAGCTTTTGTCGTAAAACAAACAAAAACTGCCACATAGCCTTTCATTAAAGTGGGAGACCTTAATATGGAAGCCTTTATCTGAAAAGGCCCAGCAAAATCGACACCTGTTGTTGTAAAGGGCAGAGCAAAGTTGCAGCGTTCAGGTGGAAGTGCTGTCATTATCTGCGTTCGCATTTTTTGCGTGTACGTTGTGCCAACTTTGCACAGGTAAATGCACTTCTTTATTTGAGGCTTAAGACGGGGAATATAAAACTCTTGGCGGACTATTTGTTGCATGAGGCGGTGCTCGGCGTGTAGCATCAGTATGTGGACATAATGCAGATATAATGTGGCAAGCCGTGCTTTTTCTGGTATGATTATGGGATGTCGTTCGTTGTATGTCAGGCTGGAGTTGACAAGCCGACCATTCGCACGAAGCAAACCCTTTGTGTCCAGAAATGGATTTAGTACTAAAACCGAGCTCTTTTTATCGATTGGCTTCGAATCTTTTAGCAATGATATTTCTCGGCTGAAGTAGCGCGCTTGAGTAGATTTGATAAGAGCGCCTTTTGCTTTTTGTAAGTGTAGGTGTGTTAATGTAGCACATTGTGGGTATATTGAAGGTGTTCCGTTAACGTTAGTTTTGAGCTGCTCTATAAATTTGATCATGTAGGCAACTACTCTGAGGGCTCGGGGGAACGATGAGAATCGCTCAAGGATGTCAGTATCATCCGATGTTGCATGAAAAGAGTCGAGTTTTCGACATTTTGGTTCAATTATATTGCGCATGGGTGTTTGTGGCCAAGAATCGTGAGATTCTGTTAACCAGCAGGGGCCATTATACCAGAGGGTGGTGGTGGCAAGATGCAGGGGTTTGCACCCTCTTGTACCTAGATCAGCAGGATTATCAGCACTGGCTACATGTCGCCAAGTGGCTGATCCTACTAGGTCAAGGATTTGAGACATTCGATTAGAAATATACGTCTTCCATGCATGTGGTGATTTTTCTAACCATGCTAATACAATTTCGGAATCGGACCATAGATATAATTTATATTGTGGCATGTTTATATGCGTTTGTACGATGGACACTAGTTTGGCTAGTAATAGCGCTCCATCATAGTTCAAGTCGTGGTAGACTTATTGTTTTTAAAGGAGCCACTTTTGCCTTTGCTACTAATAAGTGGCTTGTGGTCGCACTGTCGCTTTGTATGCGAACATATATAGTTGCGCAATATGCCTTTTCAGAAGCGCCACAGAAGCCGTGTAGTTCGACTTTGTGCTCTGGGGCATAATTTACCCAACGTGGGATTTGTATCTGTGAGATATCATTTAGATTGATCGCAAACTGGGACCACTTTTCTAACCGAAGTGGTTTTACTTGTTCGTCCCAGTCGGTTCCATCTAACCATTATTCTTGTATTAGAATTTTGGCTTGTATCATAACTGGCGAAAGCCATCCTGCGGGGTTGTAAAGTTTTGCCACAGAGGATAGAATTGGTCGCTTCGTTATGGCGGATAATGCAGATATTGACTCTGTAGTGTACAAAAACTGGTCAGATATCACATTACATTGGATCCCCATAGTTTTTTTTGTACTTTCCTTTTCGAATTCAAGGAAATTAGTATCTAACAAATTTTCATGTGGTATATTTTTTAAAATATTATGGTGGTTCGCCGTTGTCTTTTTCAACGGAAACCCTGCGGTATTTAGGGCTTGTATCACTTATCATAGTGACTCGTATGCTTGTGGAAGACTGTGAGTTCCAGACAAGATATCGTCTACATACGTTTGTGTTTTTAACACCTGGGTTGCCAGAGGAAATTCTGACTTGGTGTTTTCTGCCAATTCGGGCAGTGTTCGATGGGCTAAATAGAGAGCACAGTTGACAGTTGGTAACTGTTTTCAATTTATAGTCGCGGAGTGGACTATTGGAAGATTTTCGGAAAGTAATTCGCTGAAAATCTTGATCGTCTTTATGTACGACTATTTGTCTATACATTTTTTCGACGTCTCCGTTAAATACGTATCTGAATATACGCCAATTTAAAATGAGTAGCATTAAATCGGGTTGGAGCGTGGGTCCCGTAAATAGGATATCATGTAAGGGATTCCCCGAGCTGGTGGATCTAATTGAATTAAAGACAACTCTTAATTTAGTTTTTTTTTTTTCTGGCTTTAGCACTGCATGATGCGGCAAGTAAAATGAGTAGTATTTGCCGTTGATGATTTTTTCGATGGGCTTATTTCCTCCATGTGATCTAAATGGAGGTACTTTGAAACTGCTGTATTGTATTGGTCTAAGCAGCTTTCGTATTTAGCGTAAGCCGAAGATTTGAAATTTTCTGGTAGATCTAAGTCGTCAGGTTCTACAATTGCGTCATATGCAGCTTGGAGACGGGGCCGAAAATTGTCAAGATTGTTTTTTTTTGATTTCTAATACCGATTCAGACTGAATCGGCGAAGATGAGAATCTAGTGCAGTATCTTATTAAACTGTCACTTTCCGAAATGAATTTTGTGTAAGAAATGTCTCTACCCCTTTTTTGTTTTGTCGCACCTTGTTTGGAGCGTGTAGCTTCTGCTGGTGTGCATGGACTTCTTTCGTCCGAAATCATTTTTGGTACTTTTAGAGGCTGTGTTGTTTTTGAATCTTTTGAGTCTGAGCTCATTTAGAAATTGTATGAAATAAATAAAAAATTCCTCAGTGTCGACTGATGGATAATTCAGAAATTATATCTTCGTATATATAAATGTGTGAACGAAAGCTATTGTTAGTAAATAGAGTTTTTCACTTCGAACCAAATTAATATTAATTTCCGTATATACTTGTATGTATAACCGCAAAAAAATTTTTTTTGTTGACTAGCGTTCTTAGTTTCAAGTAAATAACTGAAATACCCGAAGTAAGTTGTTATAGATAGCGGTTCGTTTTTATTTTTAATTTAATTTTATTTAACAATTTATTGAATTTTTTTTTTTATTTCTTTTATATATATATATTTTTTTGATGTCCTTATTTAGGGGTGTGTAGGTACACCCTAATGCGTGGACTTGTAGGTATGTATATATGTACTTGTACAATTGAGAGCTCGTTGAAGAGATCAATGCACTTTGTACCTATGTACGAGTAATCACGAATTATTTGTGCTGAAAAATTTTGTACGCAATCCTGCCTGCTTGCTGAAAGGGGTATTGCGGGATATATGCCAAAGTGGACTTTGAATATAAAATATAAATTTAGTTCGAACCAATATGTATGTATATTGTTCAAAATTTTGTATTTTTTATATAATATAGTATGATTTTTATTAAATAATCCGCGTTTTATTTACCGAACCGTATTTACGCGAAATGTTCCGATTGGTTTTCTTATAGTTGTACCCTATGTACATATATAGGGTATATAAGAATAAGTGGATTATAGGTATACTGTATGTAATGTAAAAAAAGCGAATTATGTATAATCGTAAAAGAGCGCGGGAGAGAAATTGGCAATAGCAGGTAATGACGCAATTTTGAATAAGCACTGTATGTACCTATGTAAGGTTTTAATTGTATGTATAAATGATGTATAAGATAAATACATATGTATGTAAAATACGATATGTGATATACGATATTAATGTCTAATATTTAATATTTAGAATACATATGTATGTATACGTAAATATGCACGCTGTATATACTTTTTTATATGTAATTGTTATATAATATATACGTTAGAAGTAAATATAAGTACTCCTTTTTGAACGTATATATATATATATATATATATATATTTTTTTTTTTCGTTTAACTTCGTTTATTGTATATATGTATGTATATTTATTTTGCCTTTTATGTTTAAAGTTTGACTTTACTTTTGCTCACATATATTACGCAATCCTGCTTACTGCTTAATTAAGCTTAAGGGATATCGGAAAATTTTGTTAGTATTAAAATACTTAAATTGTTTTTTTTTTTGTATATTGTGTTTGAATACATGAAGGTAAGCATATACAGGTAGTAAATTATTATATATTATATTATATATGAAATGTATGTCTATGAATGTACATATATATTATATTACAATAAACGGTTTTTCGTAAGTTGAACCCGCAATTTAAACTGGTAAGATAGACCAACTTGCCAAACGTTACTAAAATATTGAACAGTTTTTGTTTTTTTTTTACAGTTTGTTTGTACAAAATATAAATTTGATTTCCTCCAAGGGCTTTTGGGGAATATATGAAATTGCGTGTATACAATAGTTACGTGTATGTACGTCTATGTGTTCTTCTGTGTTTCTTTCCATTCCTTTGTCCTCTGTTGTTTCTGATTTTGTGTGCTAGGTGCTGCTTTTGTGTATTTATATAACGTGTCACAACAATGAAATAATCGTATATTTTGCACCGACTTTATCGAACAATCAAAGTGTATAAAATGTGTATAAAAATGCCTCATATTATACGAAGAAAAAATGGAACTGTCCGGCTCAGGTCTTCTGATGCACGATACGCGGCGGGAATCTTCACGTTGACGATGTGTCCGCTTCGAATTTGATACGCAAAAAGAGGTCAGCCGCTTCCAGTGTTTTGGTTTTGTTGATGGTTGGTGGGGTGATCGGCCGGTGTGTTGAATATCCTGGGTGGTAGTGTCGTTATGTGAGGTGTATGTTGCGTGAGGTGAGGTGGTGAATGTTGCGAGTGGTGATGTGGAGAATGTTACTGATGTGTGATGTAGATTGTGTTAGTTGATGTGGAAGGTGTGTTGTTGTGTACGTTTTCAAAAAGATATACATAAAACATGCGTTAACGAAAGATATGCAAAAAACAATAAAGTGCAGTGCAGTGGTACAACAAAAAAGTGACAAAATGTGCAAACTAAGCCAAACAATTTAAAAAATGGTATAGTGACAAAAAAAAAATAAATATATAAGTATATTTGTATACATATGTATATAAATAATTAAAAAACTGTATGTTGTTGTTTTTGAACATAAGCCCACTGCAGTGAAATAAAAGTGTACGTTGACATAAAAAAATATATTCATATATATAAATGTAAAACGTAAAAAACACACACAAAACTTACGAAAGGTACACTGCTAATATATTATATATACATATATATCAACAAACATATACACCCAAAAAGACTTAGACAAAAGCAAAAAGAAATAAGGTGAAGTGATAAACACAAAAGCACAAAGTACGTGTCAACTAAATCAAAATTTTAAAACATTTTAAACAAACAAAAATTCACACAACCTTCGCTAAATCTAACACAAAACATAAACAAGTAAGGAAGTGCTAAGTTCGGATGTAACCGAACATTTTATACTCTCGTATATTCAAATGGTATACTCGTTTGAGATTTTTTTTATATATTTTAATAATCAGAAGTAGGAGCTGTTGCTACAGTTATTTACATTCACAGTAAAATTAATTAGAGCAATTTGTAAATCGGTCATGTATAGCTTATAATTGATTTGATATAGAATGAATTACAACTGTATTGAGGAGTATGAAAAGAAATCGATTTTGACAACGAATAACATTTTTTATTTATTATATCGATATAATTATACATGTTTAGCTTAAATATAATAAATATTAACAACTTTAAAAATTATATTGTTCATTTAATTTGGATATAATATTAACAATAATAAACATACATTTTTATAGAGATTATTATACATATATACAAATTATTTTTCTTACACTATTTAATCATATACAATATTTATACAATAATGTCTTATATAATAACAAATTATACATAAAGTTTAAATTTTCTTAACTAGATTATTTACATGTTTTTCTTAAAATTGTCTTAAAAACTACTGTCAAAATTTCTTTACGATTCTAATTCGATGAAGAACTATTGCAATAAGTCCGAAAACTTTAGTTCGAAATAGAGCACAAATACTGTCATGATAACTGTGTAACGTCACAAAAGTAATTGCATTAACATGGGAAAGAACCATGTTTGAAAATGCCCAATTAATTTTTGGCCGGCAGGTGTAGTGGAATATTCTACATTAAGCAGGGAACTAAAGTTTTTTTCTTGGAGCAGATTTCTTATTCCAGTCCCTGTAGACATTAAACAAATGTTGGAATCTCCAACAATAAGCACATTTTGATTGCATAACTCAGAAGTAAGGACTTCCTGAAGTTCTACAATTAAATGTCTGGCAGAGTTAGCAGAATTTCTGTACAGAACCAGCATATTAATAATGAAACATTTAAACAAAACCGTTTTTATAACTTTATGGCCTGAATAAATTTTCTTTACAGCCGTGCTATCTATCCTCAGCTCGTTAATTGGAATAAATCCTGGTATATCAAAGTTTCTACAAAACATAAAATATCTGAAGATAGCTTCAAACAGTCGATTTTCGTATCATTAATGTGAGCATGAAAACACTGAACATTATGGAATAAAATTTGATGTTCTGATGTTCGCGAAATCATAAAATTTAAAATTGTTGTCAGAGCTTTATTTGCGTTCGATTCCCTCTGTTCCCTAAATACAGGATCCGATTCAAAAAATTTGTGAGGAGGAATAAAATTTCCTATGATGAATAGACCTTCTGCAGTAGCTCGACTGCAAGCGGAATATATTGAAGCTCTAGGCATTCTGAGGCGAGTATGAACTACAACTTTATTATATGTGTCATCTTGTCTTTTAAGAATAGTTATTCCCTCAGCCGGAACAACTGGAAACTGATTTCATTCAATTGAAATTTGTTAATTTCTTTTTTATTGAAAACTTTTTTCCTCTGGCGTCAGGAACTTTCTGGAGAATGAGGCTTGATCGTTAAAAAACCAACAGAGGGTTCCAAAAATTTAATCAACAGAGTTGTTGGAAAATATCAAAGAGCTGTCTGTTTTGAAAATTTGTTTTAATCTCGAATCAACAGAGCTTAACATACGAGCACCTACCATCGATATCTCATAAATTATGATTAATTTTAAATAAGTCTGGAATACAATGAATTAACTGTGTCATTGCACTCTCTATTCAACTGATTAACAGGTAAAGAGAATATTGAATGAAGGATCCTTCCACCTATTCCGAATGCTGCTTTACCCGTAGGTGCGCAAAGAAGAGCTGTTAAGGAACTTGGATTGGATTCAGGTGTAGAATTCTAACGATGGTTAAAAGCTTGATATATTGCAGATATCAAACGACTCTTTCCTACTCCCGCACCGTCGCCAATGAACTCATAAAATGGGCAATTTGTTTTTAGCTGGTGCGTCAAATGTGTCAAATAGGTTCTTTGCTTAGTATTTAGACTTGGAACTAAAGAAAATAATTCCTCAACTGGAATTAAGGGGGGTAGTTTAATAAGTCTAATATTGCAATCAGATTCAGTGCCACTATATGTTAAATCTTCGCCATGCAAGTCCAGCAAATTTATATTTGGGTTTATTTCTGGAAGTGCCAACACTCTGAACTCATTTTCCACGATAGTAGTTCATTTTGAGCACCTTCCTCCAAGTCTATTTCATTATAAAGACTTTCTAGAACATTTTCAAGTTCTCTTTGCTCAAAAACATCATATTTTCTTTGATTTTCCTCAATTATAGTACGATGTGTTATGCAAGTCTGCTCATTATCATTTTCAATGAGATCTCGCTGTTCATTCCGCCAAGGATAGTAAAGCATTAACATTTCGCGGAAATACTCAACTCTGGCCAAATCTAGGTTAAACCTTCTATACCGAATAATACAAGGTTTAGTACGTTTTTTCATAAAACCGCTACCGTCTTTAAGAGGCATGACAATCCCGCTTTCTGGTAAATTATCGTCTTCCCCCTCTTCTTCTTCATGATCACTGTCTTGTGCTCTTCTACCAGATTTAAAATATTTATAACTAGATGAAAAATCAGCTAAACAAAGAACTTCTAACTGATCGGATCTTTGAACATAACGGTCTAAAATACCGGCTACGAATATTTCAGTCGCACCTAAAGGAAGGTTCTGAAGTTCCGCTCTCGGTTTTACCATTCGAACACGTTCCTCAGGGCGAGAGGTATTTATAAATATTTCTGCATTAATTGCTTCCGAAAGATGGAGCCCAATGGAGCAATATACTGCTTCTTGTGCAGATATTTCTGTGCCTGATATAAATTTGTGACCTACATATATGTTTAAGTTCTTGCTTAACAGTATATTTTCCAGCATTTACCTCTGATAAAGCTTCATTTAAGAGCCTAGAAACTCCCCTGTTAGACTTGTTAATATAATTAGTTATATATGAACAGCAAGCGTATGCATCCAGTATATATTGGATATCCATATTTGCTCTATGCTGTTCCAAAATCAGAGGATTATAAGCGTTTGTAAAACGATCCTGTAATTTTATTTTTAGAAAAATCTTGTATTTTGTTAAACTTGACCTAAGGGCTACCAAATAATCTTCAAAAGACATATTTATTCTAGTCTTCTGCAGTCATATTTGAATTTAAACGTTTTGAATTTTGAAATAGCTTTCCTTGTGTCTTTCTGAATTTTGACTTGTTTCTGTAAGAGGTAACAGTATTTGCGTTGAAGGCATTGGTGGATATGGTATACCAAAACGACAAAACTGTTGTCCTCTTATTTCCCTAGTACAGGACCGACTGTGGTTATGCTTTTGATAACCCAAATAATTTTCTAAGTGGCTAACCGAACCATCTGTAGAAATATAATTGTCAATAAAACTAATGACATCAGGGTATGTCTGAAGATCTTGAAGGTTGATGCTGGGAGCATTATTATGCCATGTAAATTCGGGGAACCTCTCTGTTGAAACTCCACTCTCCAGTAGAAATTTGTGACAAAATGCTCTCCAAAAATGCCGGCATTATCTTTAACAAGCTTAAGAATTTGTCGATAGCGGTAGTCAAAATATCTAGAACAAGTAACCGCGTCTGACCGAATTAAGCGATATCTATCTTGGGTTGTTAAAGTGTTGGCTTCCTCTTCCGAAATATCTTTAGAATCAACAGTTTTAGAGAGGATGACCAAAAGCTCAACCCACTGAGATTCTGCAGCCGATAAAGTGATAAAAAAGGTTGGAAGCCCAATCTGGCGAATCATAGCGATTGCCTTTTTCTTCTCAGCTTCCCAGTACGCAGGAGAGGTTCTAACGCCTTTCAAAACCTCGTAACCATCATTGTGTTGAATCAAGTTTTAAACAAAGTTTTCGTTTAATAGATTTTGGGCCGTAACTTGGTTGCGAAAATTTTTTGAAGGCGGTCTTGTTCTATGTTGATTTGTATTGATAATTTGTTCGGACAGACGTAGATCGGAATCTAATCTACGATTAGCGTGACTTACAGTATCTTGTGACTGCTCACTATCTCTATATAAAGAGTTGGACGAAGAACTCTCATACGTCTTCTATTCTGAAGACGACTAAGTGACAAATTTTGTACTTAATCTGGCCATAATTAATAAATAATAAATGGCTTAATAAATAAAATACTTATATATAATACTTAAATAATTCCGTCCATCCGGGTCTGAAAAGTTGGATCCTAGGTGCTGCTCTTTCCTTGCTATGACTCCTTTCCTGTTCGGTGTATAGGTACTATGGTATACTGGTGTACATATGTATATGTGTTTGCTCGCCACTGAATGTAATACGGTTTTGCTTGCCACTGCACATAACAATAGTTTAAACAAAATATAACTATATCATATCAATCATATATATATTGGGGATAGAGAAAGATATTAATTTTTACATTGCTTAGCTATACTCAAGCATAGAGAACATATTTTGAAGCATTTTTATACATAAAAAAAATTTTAATATTCACTGACCGACATACGAGAAGTATTATAAGTAGTATACAGAAGTAGAGGGTAGCATTACCCCAATTTTAACAATTTTTGCCAATACTATATGAATTTCAATTAAAAGTCTTACACATTGACCGATATTTTCGGTAAAAAGGCAACTATAAACACTGGGGTCAACAAATTCAGTACCTAGGGACTTGAATAGTTTCGGTTCGGTTTAGACAATTTTTGGTCGGTCACAAGGTGGTATACTTCAAACGCATTATTCACGCAAAGTTTTACCCCGATACAATCATACTAATTTGCATAGTGGAAAGTGAAAAAATCAGATGGAATTTAAAATGTTATTATATGGGAAATAGGCGTGGTCTTAATCCGAGTGTGTTCGTACAGTGGCATAGAAATATGAGGAGAATATTAAGTACCGAATTTGGTTGAAATCGGTTAAGCAGATCCTAAGATATATGTTTTCACCTAAATGTGGGCGGTGCCACGCCCATTGTCTAATTTCGAACGCGGCTTTCGAAGTCAGCTCGTACCATCCCTGTGTTAAAATTTAATGACTCTGGCGTGTTTAGTGCTTGATTTATCTCGGTTTTAGCAGTACCGTTATATGGGGAGTGGGCGGGGTTTTCAAATGGGTGAAATCCATTTTCACACCGTAGATAGAGGTGCTAAAAACATTTGTTCTCAGTAAATTTTTTTATTATAGTTTTAGCAGTTTAGGAGATATGCACATTAAACCTATTAGGGGGAACCACGCCTACTTAAAAAAAAAAATTTATTCACAGATGCCCCTCTCTAATGTGATCCTGTGTGCCAAATACCAGCCTTGTATCTTATTGTGGAGCTTAGTTATGACAATTTATTTGTTTTTGATTAATGGCGTTTTGTGGGCGTGGCAGTTTTCCGATTACACCCATCTGCATTACCAACCGTTATACGGTATCAAGAAACATGTGTACCAAGTTTCATAAAGATATCTCAATTTTTACTCAAGCTTGCACGGACGGACAGACGGACGGACGAACAGACAGTCACCCGGATTTCAACTCGTGTCTTCATCCTGATCATTTATATATATATAACCCTATATCTAACTCGATTAGTTTTAGGTGATACAAACAACCGTTAGGTGAACAAAACTATTATACTCTGTAGCAACAGGTAGCGAGAGTATAAAAATATAATGTGGAACAAAAAAGTTCTACAACGCTCAGTCTTAGAGCTGACTTCGCTGCCATTTGCTTGCAATATAAGTCTGTTGGCAGCAAGTGTAAAATTATGTTGAGTGCCTGCCTTGGCGTAGTTCTGAGAGCTCCACTGATGCAAATACTAGCTGCTCTTTGTATACTTTCCATGCTTCTAATTGCATATTTCTTTTCTGTAATTGGCCACCATACTACTATCCCGTAGGTCATGGTCGGCCTTACAATTGCTGTGTACAGCCGGTGAGCCACCCGAGGTGTTAGTCCCCACCTGGGCCCCACCATTCTTTTACATGTGTAAAGCGCTGTAGCAGCTTTCTTTACCCTCGCTTCCCGTCGCATATGATTGCATATAAACGTATAAAAATATAAGCCAAAAGGCTAACATGCAGCTGTAATATCAAAGCAAGTCTCTGAGCATAATTTTCATACAATGCTCAGCTCTGTTTACGCGCCACTGTTAAAATTTCTCCTTCCGAGCCCGATGTGGTGAAATCCACTATTAAAATCTTGTTAGGTTTTGACAATTCACACGCTGGTCCGCAATTGAACCTTCTCTATAATATACGTTCTCTGCTTCTACTTGCAGATTCAGCCGCCTCTGATCACATGTCATTCCAAAGGGAGCTGTTCACAAACTTTCAAGAGAAATTGTCTGAGAATATATTGTACATGTAAGAGTGGGCGATGGAAGGCGTTTACAAGTGATAGGCACAGGAGACATCAAACTAAAAGGCAAGCAAAATGTTGTTTTTATTATGAAAAATGTATTTATTCGATAAAAATCTCCATTTCAAGAACAACTGAAAGCGGCACAATTTTTGAATCACCATGTTGCTACAGAGTATAATAGTTTTGTTCACCTAACGGTTGTTTGTATCACCTAAAACTAATCGAGTTAGGATCACATTAAAGAGGGGCATCTGCAGTTAAATTTTGGGCCTGGTCCCGCCTCTAATAGGTTTAATGTGCATATCTCCTAAACCGCTAATGCTATAATAACAAAATTCACTGGAAGCAAAGCACTTAGCACTTCTATTGACGGTGTGAAAATAGTTGAAATCATATAACGGTACTGTTAAAAACTACTAAAAGCGCGATAAATCAAGCACTAAACACGCCAGAGACATTAAATTTTATCTGTGGGATGGTATGAGATGACTTTAGGGGAACCGCGTTCAAAATTAGACAGTGGGCGTGGCACAGCCCACTTTTAGGTGAAAACCCATATCTTGAGATCTGCTTAACCGATTTCAACCAAATTCGGTGCATAACGTTCTTTTCATGTTTCTATGTCATAGTGCGAAAATGGGCGAAATCGGAAACCACGCCTACTTCTTATATAACACCATTTTAAATTCCATCT